>NW_026006077.1:329039-350027 GCF_001458135.2 Marmota marmota marmota | reverse complement strand
TTCCCCAATTATTTTGTCAGATTTCTTTGAAACTGCTCAGGATTCAACTGTAAGCTTGGCCTAATAGGCTACCCAATTTTGAAACTTCTATGATCAAAAGTTCTCTAAACATATTAGGCTTGGGATTAGAGTTAGTTATAGGACTAGGGTTAGACCTAGTTTTAGAGTTAGAGTTAGTTTTTTTTTTTTTTTTTAATTTATATGATACTGGGCAGGATTCAGCTTTTTCCTATTTTTACTATACTCCAGATATTTGAGCATCCTACATAAAAGGGTTTGCTCTCAGGAACAGTTTCAATTTTCATGTTTCTATTGTTTTTGCCCTATAGGGGTGAATGGAAATGAAGCTGGAAATCAAACATGGTTTGTGCCAGCTGTTTGAAACTTCACACACTCAATCAATTCTCAGTGAGCATTCTGTGTTTTCTTTCCTGTGGAAGTATCCCTATGCTGAAGTAGAAAGAAACAGCTTTACCTCTGAGCAATTTAGGAGCAAGCAAAATACACATAAACTGAAAGAGCTTCAAAATTTTTGGTCGGATTACTTTGATACTGTACATTGTTCATCCTTGACCTAACCTTAGTAGGCTCCCCAAGTTTGGGCCCTCAAGATTCAATGGTTCACTGTCAGCAACAGTTGGAATTTTTAGCTTCACTTCATTATGGCCTGTAGGTGTGAATGGAAAGGGAGCTGGAAATCAAACAGTGTTCGTGTTAGCTGCATGAAACTTCACACACTCAATCACTTCTCTGTGGGCATGCTCTGCTTTGTTCCTTGTGAAAGAACCTTAAGCTGAAGCATGGAAAAACAATTTATCCAAGAGTACTTTAGGGGAAAACAGGGATACATGCATGTACTGAAATACATTTTCAAATATTTGATCAGATTTCTTTGATACTGCTCAGCATTCTTCTGTTAGCTTGCCAAACTGGGCTCTCAAAATTTGGGACTTGTATGAAAAAGCTCTATGAAAAGACAGGCTTAGTTTTAGTATTAGGGTTTGGGCTAGTTTTAGAAATAATGTTAGGTTTAGAGTTAGTTTTGTTCAAAATTCTTTGATACTGGACAGGATTCCACTTTTACCTGGCCTTACCATTTTCCCCTGGTTTGGGCCTTGTCAGTTTAATGGTTTATTATCAGGAACAGTTTGCATTTAAAATTTCACTTCATATTTTCCTATATGGATAAGTGGAAATGGAGCTGGAAATAAAACAGGGTTGGTTCTAGCTGCTTGAAATTTCACACACTCAATAAGTTCTCTGTAGGCACTCTGGTTTCTTCCTAGTGAAAGTTTTCCAAAGCGGAGACATTCAAAGGAACATTATCCAAGAACATTTCAGGATAAAATAAGGAAATATGCATGTCCTGAATTACATCCCCAAATTATTTGGTCAGATTTTTTTGATACTTGGCAGGATTCATCTGTTAGCTTGCCCTACAAGGATCCCCCAAATTTGGGAATTCTATGATCAAATGTTTTCTATACAGGTTAGGGTTACAGTTCGTATTAGGATGTGGTTTAGGATTAGGGATAAGGTTAGAGCTAGTGTCACGATTAGAGTTAGTTTTGTTCAAATTTCTTTGATACTTGCCAAGATTCATCCTTAACTAGCCTTACTATGTTTGGCAGTTTGGGGTCTTCTGAGTTCAATGTTATGCTTTCAGGAACAGTTTTTATTTTATGGTTTCATTTCATTTTGATCTTTATGGGTAAATGGATTTGGATCTAGAAATCAAACAGGGTTTGTGCTAGCTGCTTGAAACTTCACACACTCAGTCAGTTCTCTGTGGGAACTCTCTGGTTTGTTCCCTGTGAATGTAGCCCTAAGCTGAAGCATGCAATGCAAGTTTAACTGAGAGCATGTTAAGAGAAAAGAGGGAAATATAAATATATTGAAATATTTTCCCCAATTATTTGGTCATATTTCTTTGATACTCTGAAGGATTCATCTACTATCTTGCCCCACGAGATTCCCCAATTTTGGGACTTCTATGATCATAGGTTCTCTAATCAGCTTAGGGTTCGAATTAAGTGTAGGGTCAAATCCAGCATTAGAGTTATAGTTAGATTTGTTAAAATTTATTTGATACTGGGCAGTATTAATCTTTTGCTTACCCTTGTTAAGCTCACCAGTTTTGGACCTTCTCAGTTCAAGTGTTCACTATCACTATCAGGAACAGTGTATATTTTAAGGGATCACTTCATTTTGATCTCTATATGTAAATGGAAATGGAGCTCGAAATCAAACATTGTTGTTGCCAGCTGCTTGAAACTTCGCATACTCAATGAATTCCCTGTCAGCACTCTCTTATTTCTTACTTGTGAATGTACCCAATGCTGAAGCATGCAAAAAAAAAAGCTTTATCTGAGAGCAATTTAGGAGACAACAGGAAAATATGCGTGTACTGAACTACCTCCTCCAATAATTTGGTCATATTTCTTTGATACTGCACAGGATTCATCTTTTAGATTTCCTGACTAGTCTCCACAAGTTTGTAACTTCTATGATCAAAGGTTCTCTAATCAGGTTAGGGTTAGGGTTAGGGCTACTGTTACAGCAAGTGTTAGGGTTAGAGTTTTGTTCAAATTTCTTTAATATTAGGCAGAGGTCATCTTTTATCTAGCCTTACTATGTTCACCTGTTTTGTGCCTTCTTGATTCAAGGTTCAATGTAAGGAACAGTTTTATTTTAAGGTTTCACATCATTTGAATCTATATGGGTAAATGGAAATGGAGCTGGAAATCAAATAAGGTTTGATCCTAGCTGCCTGAAACCTCACACACTCAATCTGTTCTCTATGGGCACTCTGTGGTTTCTTCCTTGTGAATGTAGCTCTAAGCACAAGCATTCAAAAACAACTTTATCCAAGAGCACTTTAGAAGAAATCAGGGAAATATGAATGTCCTAAACTAACTTCCCCCAAAATATTTGGTCAGATTTCTTTGATACTGCACTAGATTTAGCTGCTAGCTTGCTGCACTGGGTACACAAATTTTGGGACTTCTATGATCAAAGCTTTTTAAACAGGATAGGTTTAGGGTTAGTGTTAGAGTTAGGACTAAATTTAGAATTAGTGTTCGGGTTAGAGTTATTTTTGTTCAAATTTCTTTGATACTGTGCAGGATTTGTCTATTAACTAGCCTTATTATGTTCCCCAGTTTTGGGCCTTCTGGTTTCAATAGTTCACTGTTAGGAACAGTTTATATTTAAAGTTTCACTTCAAGTTGTCCTATATGGGTAAATGGAAATGGAGCTGGCAATCAAACAGGGTTGGTGCTACCTGCTTGGAATTTCACATACTCAATCAATTCTCTGTGGGAACTCTCTGGTTTCTTTCTAGTGAATATTTTCCAAAGCTATGGCAATGAAAAGAACATTATCCAAGAGCACGTTAGGAAAAAAAAAAAAAAAGGGGAAATAAGCATGTACTGAAAACCTCCCCCACTTATTTTGTCAGATTTTTTTGATACTGGGAAGTATTCTTCTTTTACCTCTCCCTACTAGGCACCCGATATTTGGGACTTCTATGATCAAACATTCTATAAACAGGTTAGGGTTAGGGTTAGGGACAGGGTTGGACTAGGCTTAGATCTAGTGTTGGGGTTAGACTTAATTTTGTTCAAATGTCTTTGATACCAGGCAGGATTCATCTTTTACCTACTCTTACTATGTTACCCATGTTTGGCATTCTCGGTTCATGTTTTGCTGTCAGGAACAGATTGTGTTTTAAGGTTTCACTTTACCTTGACTTATATGTATAATTGGAAATAGAGCTGGATAACAAACAGTGTTGGTGTTAGCTGCTTAAATCTTCACACACTCAATCAGTCCTCCCTGGGCAATCTCTGGTTTGTTCCTTGTGAAGGTAGCCCTATGCTGAAGCATGCAAATCATATGTTTAGGGTTAGGGTGACATTTAGAGCTAGGTTTTTTTGTTAGGATCAGAGTCAGGGTCATGGTTAGTTTTAGGGTTAGGGTTAGAACTCTAATTAGGGCTAAAGTTAGGGCTAGCTGTAAGGTTAGGGTTTGCTTTAAGTTAAATGTTAGGGTTAGGGCTATGGCTCAGTTTTGTTTTATGCTACGGCTAGTGTTCGGGCTAGATTTTGAATTAGAGTTAGGGCTAGTGTTAGCATGAGGTTTAGGATTAGCATTAGTGTTAGATTTAGAGTTAGGGTTAGATCTAGGGCTAGGGTTAGGGCTAGGGTTAGGGTTCCAGTGAGGGATAGGGTTAGAACTAGGGATTCAGCTAGGAAGAGAGTAAGTTTTAGACAGTACCAGGCTTAAGGTTAGGGTTAGGGTTACAGATGAATTAGGGCTAGGATTAGGCCTAGGGTTTGTGTTAGCATTAAGTTTAGGGGTAGGGCTTGAATTAGGGTTAGCATTGGGGTTAGTATTAAGTTTTGGGGAATGGGTGCTGTTAAGCCTAGTTTTAGGTCTAGGTTGAGAGTTAGAATTAGGATTTGGGCTAGGGTTTATGTTCAGGTTAGGATTAAGGTAAGTTTAGGCTAGAATAATGACTAGGGTTGTTGTTAGGTTTAGGGCTAGGACTAGGGTAGGACTAATGTCATGTCTACAGTTAAAGTTAGGGATATTGTTAGGTTTAGGTTATGCCTAGTTCTAGTGTAACAGTTACATATAGGGTAAGGGTCAGGTTTAGAGCTAGGAGATTTATTATGGTTTGAGGCAGTTAGAATTTGGTTTAGGTTAAAGTTTACAGTTAAGTCTTGAGTTGGTGATAGGGTTTGGTTTAGGATTAGGGTAATGGATATGGTTAGGTTAGGTTTCAGTTAAGGTTTAGGGTAAAGGATGGGTTAGGTTTGGTGATAGGGTTAGGGTTATGCTCAGTGTAATGGATAGGCTTAGAGCTCGGATTAGGGCTAGGATATGATTTGGATTATGTCTAGGATTAGGGTTAGGTTTATGGATAGGGTTAGGGTTGTGTTTGAGGTAAGTATTAGGGTTAGGGTAAGTGTTAAGTTTAGGGATAGGGTTATGGTTAGGTTAGGGCACCGGTTAGTGTTTGAGCTAGGGTTAGAGCTAGGGTGAGGGTTAGGTTTAAGTTTAGGTCTAGGGTTATGGTTAAGGTTATGGTTTGGTTTAGGGTTAGGGTTATGGCTGGGGTTTTAATTAGCATTAGGTTTAGGTTTAGGGTAATGGATAATGTTAAATGTAGGGTTAGGATTAGGTTTAGGGTATGGGTTAGATCTAGTGTTAGGATTAGGTTTAGTGTAAGGCTTAATGTTTCAGTTAAGGTTAGGGCTATTGCAAGGGTTAGGTTTCGGGTTAGGTCTAGGCTTTTATTTATGTTTGAGGTTAGGTTTAGTGTTACTGATAGGGTTATAATTAGGGTTAAGGTTAGGGTAATGGATAGGGTTAGAGCTAAAATTTGTGCTAGGATTAAAGTTAGGATTAGACCTAGTATTGGGTTAGGGTTTAGGATAGGACTATGGTTATGTTTAGTGTACGGGTTTTCCTTGAGCTAGGGTTAGGTCCAAGGAATTAGTTAGGGTTAGGGTTAGTGTTAGGGCTATGATTAGTGTTAGGTTTCTGCTTAGGACTAAGTTTAGGCCTAGGATTAGAGCTAGATTTTATGTTACTTTTAGTGTTAGTGTTAGAACTATAAGTAATGTAAGAGCTATGATTATGTGGAGGGCTAGTATTAGGGTTAGGGTTAGAGCTATGTCTAGTGTTAGGTCTAGGTTTTTGTGTTATAGTCAGGTTTAAAGCTAGGTTTAATATTAGGGTAAGGCCAGTGTTTGGGATAAAGTTATGGTTAGGTTTATAGCCAGAATTAGGACTAGTTTTAGGTCTAGGTGTAGGGTTAGTGTTTGGTATAGATTAAGGGTTATTATGAGGGCTATGGATTGGTTTTTGTTTAGGTCTAGGACTAGAGTTATAGCTATTTTTAAGATTAGCTTTAGGTCTAGGGCTAGTGTTAGGGTTAAGTATAGATATACCATTACATGTAGGGCTAGTGTTGGGTTTGGTTTATGGATAGGGTCAGGTTTAGACCCATTTTAGGGTTAGGGTCATAATAAGGGTCAGGGTTAGAGTTAGAGCTAAAATGAGGGCTAAGATTAGAACTAGTAATATGGTTAGAGTTGCAGTTGGGCTAAGGATTAGGGTTAGTACTAGGGTTAGCATTTGGGTTTGGGTTTGGCTTTGGGTAAGGGAAATGTTTAGAGCGAGGGTTAGTGCTAATGTTTGGGTTAGGGCTAGTGTGAAGGTTATGATTTGGGTTAAATCTAGGGTTAGGGCTTAGATTACGGATAGGATTTTTGTTAGTGTTAGGGTTAGTGTTAGGACAATTACTAATGTATAAACTAGGGTTATGATTTGGCGCTAGTTTTATGGTTAGGGTTAAAGCTAGATCTTGTGCTAGGGTTAATTTAAGGTTATGGTGTTATTTAGAGCTAGGATTAGTGCTAGGGTCAGCATCAGGTTCAGGATTAGTTTTAGAGTTAGGGTTAGGGCTAGGTGTACAGTTAGAGTTTGGTTAAGGAGAAGGGTTAGTGTTAGGGCTATGGATTAGTATTATTTTATGACTAGGGCTAGGGGTGGTTCAAATTTTAGGATTAGCATTATTGTTAGGGCTATGTTAGCGTTTGGTTTAGGCTAATGGTTTCAGTTCAACTTAGAGTTAGGTTTAGATTTAGATTTAGAGTTAGGGCTAGGACTAAGGATAGAACTAGGGATAGGACTAGGGCAAGAGTTAGTCTTAGGGCTAAGGTTAGGTTTAGGGTAGGACTAAATTAGGGCTAGGATTAGTGCTAGGCTTAGTGTTATTGTTAGGCCTAGAGTTTGGGCAATGGGTTAGGGTTAGGTTTATGGTAAGGGATGGGGGTATAGTTAGGTTTAGGGCTATGGTAAGTGTTAGAATTAGGGTTAAAACTCAGGTTATGTTTTGGGTTAGGGCTAGGGCTAATTTCAGGTCCAGCATTATGGTTAAAGGTAGTTTTAGGGTTAGGTTTATGGCTACATCTAGTGTAATGGTAGGGTTATGGTTAGGGTCAGGTTTAGAGCTAAGGGTATTATTAAGGTCAGTGTCATTATTAATGTTTGGGATAGGTTAAGGTGTAAAGTTAGGGCTCGAATTTGCAATAGGGTTAAAATTAGAATAATGATATGGTTTTGTTTAGGTTTCAGGTTAAGTTTAGTGTAATGGATAGGGTTATGATTAGGGATAGGTTTAGGTTTAGGACTAGGGTTAGCATTACGGTTAAGGTTATGGTTAGGGTAATGAATAGAGTTAGAGCTAAGCTTACAGCTAGGGTTTTGGTTATGAGTAGTGCTAGTGTTAGGGTTAAGGTTAGGTTTAGGGTTAAAGCTAGGGTTAGGGAAGAGATTTGGGATAGGTTTTGGGTTATCTAAGGCTAGAGTTAGGGTTATGGCTAATATAAGTACTAGGGTTATGGTTAAGGTTAGTTTTAGGGTTAGGGTTAGGGCTAATTCTAGTGTTAGATTTATGGTTAGGTTTAGGGTGATCTTTAGAGCTAGGGTTAGTGTTAGGTCAGGTTCAGTGTTAGTTTTAGGGATTGGCTTGAAGCTCAAATTAGGGCTAGATTTAGGGCTAGGTGTAGGGTAAAGGTTTGGTTTAGGTTAAGGTTTAGGGTTAGGGCTATGGATCAGTTTTGTATTTGGGCTAGAGCTAGAGTTTGGGCTAGTTTTAGGATTAGCATTGAGGTTAGGGTTAGGGCTAGTATTAGGTTTAGGTTTAGGCTTAGGGTTAGGGTTAGATTTAGATTTAAGGTTAGTTCTAGTGTTAGGGCTAGGGCTAAGAAAAGATCTAGGTTAGGCCTAGGGTTAAAGATAGGATTGACGTTCTGGTAAAGGATAAGTTTAGAACAAGTTTTAGTGCAAGGGTGAGAGTCTTAGGGCTAGGTTAGGATTAGGGTTAGAGATATGGCTAAATTAGGGATAAGATTAGGGCTAGGGTTAGTGTTAGGGATAGGCGGCCTTGGTTTAGGGTTAGGGTTATGATTAAGTCTATCTTTAGGGATAGGATAAGGGGTAGGTTTTGTGTTAGGGTTATGGCTAGGATTATGGCTAGGGCTAATGTTAGGTCTATGGTAATAATTAGGAGTATTTTCAAGATTAGGTTTTTGGCTAGATCTAGTATAAGGGTTAGGATTAGGATAAGAGTTGGTTTTAGAGATAGGAGAATTATTAGGGTCATGTTCAGAGTTAGGATTTGGTTCAGGTCTGAGTTTAGGTTTAGTGCTCGAATTAGCAATAGGGTTAGGGTTATGGTAATGATAGGGATAGGTTTAGGGTTGAGGTTAGGTTTAGGGTAATTGATAGGTTTGGGGTTATTGATAGGGTTAGGGTTAGGGTAAGGTTTATGTTTAGGGTAATTAATACATTTAGAGTTAAGTTTAGGGATAAGGTTATGGTTAGGGTTAGCTCTTTAGTTAGGGTAAGGGTGAGGGTTAGAACTAGGGTTATTGTAAGGTTTATGTTTAACATAAGGGTTAGGTTATGAGCTATGGTTAGGGCTAGAGTGAGGGTTAGGTTAAAAGTTAGGTCTAGTGAGAGAATTACGGTAGTTTTATGATTAGGTTTAGGGGTAGAGCTAGGGATATCTTAGGGTTAGGGTTAGGTTTAGTGTAATGGATATGGTTAGATTAAGGTTTAGTTTTAGTTTTATGGTTAGATTTAAGTTTAGGGTTAAGGTTAGGGCTATGGTTATGTTTAGATTTATGGTAAAGGTTAGGTTTTGAGCTAAGTTTAAGATTATAGCGAATGTTAGATTTAGAGCTATGTCTAGGTTTAGTTTTGTGATTAGTGTTAGGGTTATGGTTAGGGTTAAAGCTAGGGTTATCAATAGGTTTAGGGTTAGCGATAGGATATTTGGTAGGTTTAGAGCTAGGGTTAGGGTTAGTGTTAAATTTAGGATTAGGGCTATGGTTAGGGTTAGAGTTAGGGATAGTTCTAAGTTTATGTTTATGGTAAAAGTTAGTCTTTGAGCTAGGGTTAGGAATATGGCTAGGGATAGTTTAGGATTTGGGCTAGGGTTAGGGATAGGTTAAGTGTTATGCTTATGGCTAAATTAAGGCCTAGGATTAGCTCTAGATTTTGTGTTAGGTTTAGTCCTAGAATTATGGATGTGGGTAATATAAGAACTAGGGTTATGAATAGGGCTAGTTTTAGGGTTAAGGTTATGGCTAGATCTAGTGTTAGGTTCATATTTTCAGTTAGGGTCAGGTTTAGAGGTAGGTTTACTGTTAAATGCTGGTAAGTGTTCGGGTTACAGTTACACTTAGGGTTATAGCCAAATTAGGACTAAGTTTAGGTCTAGGGGTAGGGGTAGTGTTTGGGTTAGGGTAAGGGCCATTTTTAGGGCTAAGACTAGGTTTTGTTTAGGACTAGGCCTAGAGTAAAGGCTTGATTTAGAATTAGGTTTAGTTCTAGGGCTAGTGGTAGAGTTAGGTTTAGGAATAAGTTTATCGGTAGTAGCAGTGTTGGAGTTTGGTCTAGAGTTAGGGTCAGGTTTAGACCTAAATTTAGTGTTACGATCAGAATATGTTCAGGGTTAGCATTAGAGTTTGGGATAGGATTAGAGTTAGAATGAGGGCTAGGGTAAGGACTATTAATTGGGTTAGGATTTTGGTTAGCCTAAAGATTAGGGATAGGTCTAGGGTTACAATTAGGGTTAGGGTTTTGCTTAGGGTAAGGGATAGGCTTACAGCTGGGGTTAAATTTTAGAGTTAGAGTTAGGGTTAAAGCTAGGTTTAGAGCTTGGAATAGGGCTTGTTTTTGTTTTAGAGCTATGGCTATGGTTAGGCAATAGCTAATCTAAGAACTAGGGTTAAAATTAGGTATAGTTTTAGGGTTAGGGTTAGGGGTAGGTCTAGTATTATGGTTAGGTTTAAGGTTAGGGTGATATTTAGATCTATGGTGAGTGTTAGGATATGTGTCAGGGTCAGGGTTAGGTTTAGAACTTAAATTAGAAATATAATTATTGTTAGATTTTTGTTTAAGTTTAGGATGGTGTTTAGAGCTAAGATGAGTGTTAGGATATGAGTCAGTGTCAGGGTTAGTTTCAAGGTTAGGGTTATGAGTTGAATTATGTCTAGATTTACATCTAGATGTAGTTTTAGGGTGGTATAAGTTAATGTTAAGAGTTGGGGCCATTGCTCAGTATTATTTTACTGCTAGGGTTAGGCTTAGGACCAGTTTCATGATAAACATTAGAGTTAGAGCTAGTGTTAGTGTTAGGCTTAGGCTTAGGTTTAGGGTTAGATTTAGAGTTAGGGTTATATCTAGTGTTAGGTCAAGGACTAACAATAGGGCAAGCACTAGTGCTAGGTTTAGGGCTAGGTTTGGGGTTATAATAAGGAATAGGGTTAGAACTAGGGATAGGGCTAGTGTGAGAGTTAGAGTTAGTCTTAAGGCTGGGGTTAGGTAAGGTTTATGTATGAGGTTATCATTAAGGCCAGCATTAGTATTTGCTCGATGCTTAGGTTCATGTTCAGACCTAGGGTTGTTATTTGGGTCAGAATAAAGGCCAATGTTAGCGTTAGGGTTTGGGATAAGATTAGAGCTAAAATGAGAGCTAGGGTCAGGACTATTAATAGGGTTCAGAGTTATGTTAGGCTAAGGATTATGAATAAGTCTATGTTACCATTAGGGTTAGAGTTACACTCAGGGTGAGGGATAGGGATAGAGCTAGGGTTAGGGTTAGTGTTATAGTTAGGTTTAGAGGTTCGATTAGGGAAATTTTTTGTGTTAGGATTAGGGCTAATGTTAGGGCAATGGCTAATGTAAGAACTAGGGTTATAATTAGGGTTAGTTCTAGAATTAGGGTTAGGGATAGGTCTAGTGTTAGGGTTATTTTTAAGGTTAGGGTGATATTTAGAGCTAGGGTTAGTGTTAGGATATGAGTGAAGATCAGTGTTAGGTTTAGGACTCAAATTAGGGATATGGTTTCTTCTACATTTCGGTTTAAGGTTACAATTGTGTTTAGAGCTAGGGTGAGTGTTAGTATATGAGTCATTGTCAGGGTTAAGTTTTAAGGTTGGTGTTAGGAGTCAAATTTGAGCTAGGGTTAGTTCTAGATGTAGTGTTAGGGTGGTTTAAGTTAAGGTTGAGGGTGAGGGCTATTACTTGGTTTTGTTTTACTGCTAGGGATAGGGTTAGTGCTAATTTTATGATCAGGATTAGGATTAGGACTAGTGTAAGTGTTAGGCTTAAGCTTAGGGTTAGGGTTAGATTTAGATTTAGGGTTAGATCTAGTTAGGGTTAAGACTGAGGATAGGGCAAGGGTTAGGGCTAGGGTTTGGGTTACGGTATATGATAGGGTTAGAATTAGGGATAGGGCTAGTGTGAGAATTAGAGTTAGTCTTAGGTTGAGGGTTGTGGAAAGGGCTAAATTAGGGCTAGGATTAGGGCTATGGTTAGTGTTCAGCTTAAATATAGAGTAGGGTTAGAATTAGGATTAAGTTTAGGGTAAGGGATGATGTTATAGCTAGGTTTAGAGGTAGGGTGATATTTAGAATTAGGTTTAGGGCTTTGGTTAGGGTTAGGGTAATGATTAAGGCTAGGTTTAGGGCTAGGATGAGGGCTAGTGTTTGTTTTAGTTTTAGGGCTAGGATTTGGGTGTATTGATAATTTAAGGTCCAGAATTATGTTTAAAGATGATTTTATGTTTAGGATTATGGCTATGTCTAGTGTAAGGGTTAGGTTTGGATTAGGGTCAGGTTTAGGGCTAGGGGTATTATTATGTACAAGGTCTAGGTTAAGGTTTGAGATAGATTATAATTGAAATTTAGAGATTGAATTAGCATTATGGTTAGGGTTAGTGTAATGATAAGGTTATTATTAGGGTCTAGGTTAGGTTTAGGTTTATGGATAGAAATATGATTAGAGAAACCATTAGTTTTAGGCCTAGGGTTAGCATTAGGGTTAGGGTTATGTAATGGACAGAGTTAGACTAGGGTTAGGGCTAGGGTTATGGTCATGATTAGGGCTAGGGTTATGGTTAGGGCTTGGTTAGGTTTAAAGCTCTGCATAGGGCTCAGATTATGGCTAGGTTTGGAGTTAAGTTTGTTCTAGTGTTAGGGTTATGGCTAATATAAGTACTGGGGTTATATTTAGAGCTAATTTCAGGGTTAAGGTTAGGGCTAGGTTGAGTGTTAGCGTTAGGTTTAGGGTTAGGGTGATGTATAGAGCTAGGGTTAATTTTGTTGTCAGAGTCAGGGTCAGAGCTAGTTTTAGTGTTTGGCTTAAAACTCGAATTAGGTCCAGGGTTAGCAGTAGGTGTATGGTTAGAGTATTGCTTAGTATAAGGATTAGTGGTACATCTATATCTCAGTTTTGTTTTAGGCTAGGGCTATTGTTAGGGCTAGTTTTAGGATTTGTATTAGGCTTAGGGCTAGTGTTAGAGTTAGGCTTAGTTTTCAGTTTAGGGTTAGATTTAGAGATAAGTGTTGATCTAATGCTAGTTCTAGAGCTACGGATTGGGCAAGGGTTAGGAAAACAGTTAGGGCAAGGGATAGTGTTATGTTAAGGAATAGGGTTAGAACAAGTGATAAGGCTATTGTGAGAGTTAGAGTTTGTTTTATGGTTAGGTTTAGGGTTATGTTTAGGGATAGGGCTAAATTAGCCCTAGGGTTAGTGTTAGGTCTAGGCCTAGGATTAGGGTTAGAGTTATGGTTACTTTTATTTATTTATTTTTTTAATTTTTTATTGTGGGTTGTTCAAAACATTACAAATTTCTTGACATATCATATTCCACACTTTGATTCAAGTGGGTTATGAACTCCCACCTTCACCCCATACACAGATTGCAGAATGACATCAGTTACACATCCATTGATTTACATATTGCCATACTAGTGTCTGTTGTGCTCCGCTGCCTTTTAGTTTAAGGGAATGGGTTATAGCAAGATTGAGGGCTTGGCGAGGGTTAGTATTAGGGTTAGGGCTAGGGTTAGGGTTAGGGTTGTGATTAAGGCTAGGGTTTAGGGATAGGATGAGGGCTAGAATTTGTATTAGGTTGATGGCTAGTATTCGGTCTAGGGCTAATGTCAGGTTTACGGTTACAATTAGGGAAAAATTTAGTGTTAGGTTTATGGCTTGGTCTAGTGTAAGAGTTAGGTTTATGATAAGGATCAGGTTTAGAGCTAGGGTTATTGTTAGAGTCAGAATCAAGTTTAGGGTTTGGGTTAGATTAGGGTTTAAATTTAGGGCTCGAATTGGCATTAGATTTAGGGTTAGGGTAATGACAGATTTAGGTTTAGGGTTTAGGTGTGGTTTAGTGTAATGGATAGGGTTATGGTTAGGCCTAGGTTTAGCATAAGGTTTAGGGTTATCATTAGGATAATTGATAGAGTTAGACCTAAGGTTAGGGCTAGGGTTATGTATAGGATTAGAGCTTTTTGGGGGGTTAGTGTTAGGTTTAAGTTAAGGGTTAAAGCTAGGTTTAGGACTCTGATTAAGTCTTTGTTTTGTTAGGGCTTAGGTTAAGACTATGGCTAATGTACAAAGTAAGCTTATGATTAGCACTAATTAGTTCTAGTGTTAGGGCTAGGGCTAAGAAAAGGTCTAGGTGTAGTGTTAGGGTTTGATTTAAGTTAAGGTTTAGTAATAGGGCTATTGCTTGTGTTTGATTTACTGCTAGGGTTAGGGTTAGGGCTACTTTTACGAGTAGCATTAGGATTAGGGCTTAGGCTTAGCATTAGGGTTAGATTTAGAGTTAGGGTTAGATCTAGGAATATGGCTAGGAATAAAGATAAGGCAAGGTTTATGGCTAGGGTTAGAGCTAGGGTTAGGGCTAGGTTTAGGGTTATGATAATGGATAGGGTTAGAACTAGGAATAAGGCTAATGAAAAGTTAAAGTTAGTCTTAGGGCTAGAATTAGGGTTATGAACAAGGTTAAATTAGAGCTAAATTTAGGACTAGGGTTATTATTCAGCTTAAGCCTAGCATTAGGTTTATGGTTAGGGTTAGGGTAATGATTGGCATTGTAGCTAGGTTTAGAGGTAGAGTGAGGGTTAAAAAATAGTGTTAGGACTATGGTTAGGGTTAAGGTTATGATTAAGGATAGTCTTAGGGCTAGGATAAGGGGTAGGGTTTGTTTTACATTAGGGCTAGGATTAGGACTAGGGCTAATATCAGGTCTAGGGTTATGGTTAAAGATAGTTTTATGGTTAGGTTTATGGATAAATGTAGTGTAAGGGTTATGTTTATGTTTAGGGTCAGGTAGAGAGCTAGGGGTTTTATGAGGGTCAGCATCTGAGTTATGGTTTGGGATAGGTTAATATTTTAAGTTAGGGCTCGAATTAATGTTAAGGTTATGGTTAGGGTAATGATAGGGTGATTTTAGGGTTTAGATTTGGTTTAGGGTAATGGATATGGTTAGATTTAGAGATAGGGTTAGGTTTAGGCCTAGGTTTAGCATTAGTGTTAGGGTTATGGTTATGGCAATAGATAGGGTTAGAGCTAGGGTTCGGAATAGGATTATGGTTATGATTAGGGCTAGGTTTAGGGTTAGTTTTAGGGTTAAAGCTTGGGTTAGGGATTGAATTAGGGCTAGGTTTGTGTTAACTTAGTGTTAAGGTTAGTGCTATGCCTAATGTAATTACCAGGATTATAATTAGAGCTAAATTTAGGTTTAGGTTTGGGGCTAAGTCTAGTGTTAGGTTTAGGTTTAGGATTAGAATGATGTTTAGAGGAAGGGTTATTTTATGGTCAGATTCACAGTTAAGCTTAGTTTTAGGGTTCAGCTTAACATTCGAGTTAGGGCTAAGGTTAGGGTTAGGCTTAGGGTTTGGTTTAGGTTAAGGGTTAGGGTTAGTGCTATGTCTCAGTTTTGTTATAAGGCTAGAGGTAGTATTAGGGCTAGTGTCTCAGATTTGTTATAAGGCTAGAGGTAGGATTAGGGCTAGTTTTAGGATTAGCATCAGGGTTAGGTCTAGTGTTAAGTTTAGGTTTAGGCTTAGGGTTATTAAAGTTAGATTTAGAGTTGGAGTTCAATCTAGGTTAGGGCTAGAGCTAAGGATAGGGCTAGCATTAGACCTAGGAATTTTGGTCTAGTAAGGTATAGGGTTAGAACTAGAGATGGAGCTAGGGTGAGAGAGTTAGTCTTAGGGCTAGGGTTAGGGATAGGCCTAAATTAGGGCTAAGATTAGGGATAGGGTTAGTGTTAGGATTAGGCCTAAGTTTAGGGTTAGGGTTTGGATTACAACTAGGTTTAGGGCTAGATTAAGGGCTGGGGTTTGTGTTAGGGTTAGGCCTAGGATTAGGGCTAGTGCTATGTCAGGTCTAGGGTTACAGTTGCAGATAGATTTAGAATGTTTTATGGGTAGGTCTAGCATAAGGGTTAGGTTTAGGGTAAGGGTCATGTTTAGAGCGAGGAGAATTATTAGGGTATGGTTCAGGGTTAGAGTTTGTTTGAGGTTAGGGTTTAGATTTCGGGCTCTAATTAGCCTTAGGGTCAGGGTTAGGGTAATGATAGGTTTTTATTTAGGGTTCAGTATAGGTTTAGGATAATTGATAGGGTTAAGGTTAGCTATAGGGTAAGGGTTAGGTCTAGAGTTTATATTAGGGTAAGGGTTATGGTTGTGATAATGGATAGGGTTAGAGCTAAGTTTAGGGCTAGGGTTGTGGTTAGAAATAGGTCTTGAAATAGGTTTAGGGTTAGATATAGTGTTAAGGTTAGGGATATGTTTAGTGTAAAAGTTGGATTTTTAGCTAGGTTTAGGGCTAGGGCGAGGGTTAGGTTTAGGGTTAGGTCTAGGGATAAGATTACAGTATGGTTAGGGTTAGGGTTAGGATTAGGGCTACAGTCATCATTAGGGGTATTGTTAGGGTTAGGGTAATGGATACGATTAGATGTAGGTTTAGGTTTATGGTTAGAGATAGATTGAGGTTTAGGCTTAGGGTTAGGGCTAGTTTAGAGTTATGGTTAGATCTAGGGTGAGGACTATGGCTAGGATGAGGGCTAATGTTAGGGCTATGGAAATGGATAGGGTTAGAAACAGAAATAAGGCTAGGGTGAGAGTGAGTTAGTCTTAGGAATAGGGTTATTGGTAGGGTTAGGGTTAGGACTAAATTAGGGCTAGGATTAGCGCTTGGGTTTGTGGTAGGATTAGCCTATGATTAAGGCTAGGGTTAGAGTTTGTGTAATTGTTAGGGTTAGGGTTAGTTTTAGGGGAAGTGATGGTGTTATAGCTAGGTTCAGGGCTTGGTTGAGGGTTAAAATTAGGGATAGGGCCAGGTTTAGTGTTTGGATTAAGATTAAGGCTAGGTTTAGGGCTAGAATGAGGGCTAGATTTTGTGTTATGGTAAGGGCTAGAATTAGGGTTAGGTCTTATGTCAGGTCTATGGTTAAGGGTAGGGTTAGGTTTATTTGTAGGTCTATTGTAAGGGTTAGGTTTATGTAAGGGTCAGGTTTAGAGGTAGGTGTATTATTAGGGTCAGGGTTCAAGATAGGGTTTGCTTTAGGTTAAGGTTTATGGTTAGGAATCGGATTAGCATTAGGGTTACTGTTAGAGTAATGAATAGTGGTAGGCTTAGGGTTCAATTAAGGTAAAGAGTAATGTATAGGTTTAGTTTTAGGGATAGTGTTAGGTTTAGGCCTAGGGTTAGCATTTGGGATAGGCTTATGTGTAGGGTAGTGGATAGAGTTAATGCTAGTGTTGGGGATTGTGTTAAGGTTAGGATCAGGGCTAGGGTTAGGGTTGGGCCTAGGGTTAGTGTTAGGTTTAGGTTTAGGTTAAGTGTTTATGGTTAGGGCTATGGCGACTATTAGGGTTAGAGTCAGGGCTATGGTTAGATTTGGGTTAGAGTTAAGGCTATGGTTAGCATTAGTTTTAGGGTTACACTTAAGGTAATTGTTAGAATTCGAGGTAGGTTTTGTGCTATGGTTACAGTTAGGATTAGGGCAGGGGTTAGGGTTAGGGTTACGTTTAGGGTAAGAGTTTGAGTTTGAGCTAGGGTTAGGGCTAGGGCAAGCATGAGGGTAAGGCTAGGGCCAGAGTTATGGTTATGGTTAGGCTTACAGCTAGTTTTAGTTTTACATTTAGGGCTAGGTTTTGGGGGACGTTTAAGACTAATGTTAGGACTATTGGTAATATAAGATCTAGTATTATGGTTATGTGCAATTTTAAGGGTAGGGTTATGAATTGTTCTAGTGTTAGAGATAGATTTTGTGTTAGGATAAGGTTTAGATTTACAGTTCGTGTTAGGGTAAGTTTCAGTGTTTGGGTTAGCATTGAATTTAGGGTTAGGGCCATAAATTTACTAGGGTTGAGTTTAGGGGTATTGTTAGTCTTTGTGTTAGTCTAATGGTTATTGTTAGTGCTAGTTCTAGGTTTCTTATAGGACTAGGACTAGATTTATGGCTATATTTAGGATTAAGTTTAGGTCTATTGTTAATGTTAAAGTTAGGTTTAGGTATAGGTTTACCAATCAGGCCAGTGTTAGTGTTTGGTTTAGGGTTAGGGTCAGGCTTAGACCTAGGGTTAGTGTTAGGTTCAGAATAAGGGTCAGGCATAGCCTTAGGGTTTGGGTTAGGGTTAGAGATGGAATGAGGCCTAGGGTTAGGACTAGTAATAGAGTTAGTGTTTAGGGTAGGCTAAGGATTAGGGTTAGGACTAGGGTAGCATTAGGGTAAGGGTATGGCTTAGGGTAAGGAATAGGTTTAGAGCTTGGGTTAAGTATAGAGCTAGGGTAAGGGCTAGGGTTAGTATTACAGATAGGTCTAGGTTAAAGTTATGGTTAGGTGTAAAGCTAGGTTTAGGTCTCAGATTAGAGGTTGCTTTTCTCTTAGCACAGGGCTATCCTAAGTTAAGAAATGGCATTATGATTAGGGCTAGTTTTAGGGTTAGGATTAGGCTAGGTCTAGTGTCCGGGTTAAGTTTAGTGTTAGTGTGATGTATAGTGCTAGGGTTATTGTTCGTGTCTAAGTTAGGTCAGGGTAAATTCTAGAGTTAGGGTTAGGACTCAAATTAGGACTAGGGTTAGGGCTAGGTATAAGCTTAGGTTTTAGTTTAGGTTAAGGATTAGGGTTAAGCCTATGATTCGATTTTGTTTGAATGCTAGGGCTAGGGTTAGGGTGAGGATTTGGCTTAGGATTAGGGTTCAATTTAGGGTTAGGGTTAGGTCTAGGTTTAGGGCTAGGGTGAAAGTAGGAATGGGGTTGGGGCTAGGTTTATGTCTAGGATTTGTGTTATATTAAGGAATAGATTTAGAACTAGAGTTAGTGCTAGCTTGAGAGTTAGGGTTGGGGCTACAGTTAGGGTTAGGTTTAGAACTAAATTTGTGCCTGGATTAGCACTAGTGTAAGTTATGATGTTATAGCTATTTTTAGGGAGAGGGTCAAACTAGATTTAGGGCTAGGGTTAGGGTTATGGTTAGGATGATGGCTAGGTTTAGTGTTAAAATAAGTGCTAGGTTTAGGGCTAGGATGAGGGCTAGGTTTTGTGTTAGGTTTAGGATTAGAATTAGTGCTAGGGCTAATGTCAGGTCTAGGTTTATGGTTAGGGTTAGTTTTAGAGTTAAGTTTATGGCTAGTTCTAGTGTAAGGGTTAGTTTGAGGGTTAGGATCAAGTTTAGAGATAGGGTTATTATTAGGGTCACGGTCATGGTCAAGGTTTGAGTTAGGTTAATGTTTAGTATCAGGGCTTTCATTAGGGTTAAGCTTAGGGTTAAGGTTAGGGGAATGTTTATGGTTAGGTTTAGGTTTTAGGTTAGGTTTAGGGTAATGAATAAAAATAGGGTTAGAGATAGTGTTAGGGTTATCCTAGAATTAGAATTAGGTTTAGGGTTATGGTTTGGTTAATGGGTAGTGTTACAGCTAGGGTTAGGGCTAAGATTATGGTTAGGATTAAGGCTAGGGTTATTTTTAGGGTTAGGATGAGTTTTAATGGTAGGTTTAGGTTTAGGGTAATGGTTAGGGCTCTGGTTAGGGTTAAGGTTAAAACAAGGTGTAGGGCTCAGATTAAGGCTAGATTTTGGGTTAGGTTAGGGCTAGGATTAGGGCTATGGCTAATGTAAGAACTAGCTTTATGATTAGGGCTACTTTTAGGGTTAGGGTTAGGGTAGGTGTAGTTTTAGAGTTAAGTATATTTTAGGGTGATCTGAGAGCTAGAGTTAATGTTAGGGTCAGAGTCAGGGTCAAGGTTAGTTTTAGGGTTATGGTAGGACTGGAATTAGGGCTAGGGTTAGGGCTAGGTGTAGGGTTAGGTTTTGGTTTAGGGTAAGAGTTAGAGTTAGGGCTATGGCTCCACTTTGTTTTAGGGCTAGGACTAGGTTAGGTTAGTTTTAGGATTAGTGTTAGTGTTAGGGCTAGATTTAGTGTGAGGTTTAGGATTAGGGTTGGGGTTTGATTTCAAGTTATGGTTAGATCTAGGGTTAGTGATAAGGCTAGGGTTGGGGCTAATGTTAGAGTGAGTGTTAGGGTTACAGTAAGGGAAAGGGTTAAATCTGGGAATAGGGCTAGGGCGACAGTTCGAGAAAGTATTAGTGCTAGTGTTAGGGTTATGATAAAGGCTAAATTAGGGCTAGGATCAGGTCTAGGATTAGTGCAAGGGCTAAATCTAAGGTTAGTTTAGGGTTAGATTTAGGAGAAGGGATGGGGTTTTATCTAGGTTCAGAATAAAGGCGAGGGATAAAATTAGGGATAGGGCTATAGTTAGGGGTTGGGTTAGGATCAAGGCTAGGTTTAGGGCTAGAATGAGAGCTAGCATTTGTGTTAGGGTTATGGCACAAATTAGGGCTAGGTCTAATATCAGGTCTAGAGTTATGGTTAGGTATAGTTTTAGGGTAAGTTTGATTGCTAGGTCTAATTTCAGAGTTAGGTTTAGGGTAAGGTTCAGGTATAGACCTAGGGGTATTATAATGATCAGGACAGGTTTTGGGTTTGGGTTAGGTTTAGCTTTAGGATTAGTGCTCAAATTAGCATTAGGGTTAGAGAAGGGATTAGTGTAATGGATAGGATTAATTCAGGATTCAGGTTAGGTTTAGGATTCAGGTTAGGTTTAGGTTAATGGAAAGGTTAGGGTTAGGCCTAGGGTATTATAATGGTCAGGTCAGGTTTTTGGTTTGGGTTAGGTTGAGCTTTAGGATTAGTGCTCAAATTAGCAGTAGGGTTAGAGTAGGGATTAGTGTAATGGATAGGGTTAGGTTTAGGATTCAGGTTAGGTTTAGGATTCAGGCTAGGTTTAGGTTAATGGATAGGTTAGGGTTAGGCCTAGGGTTAGCGTTAAGTTTATGGTTTTCATTAGGGTAATGGATAGATTTTGAGCTATGTTTAGGGCTAAGATTATGTTTAGGATTAGGGCTAGCATTAGGGTTAGTGTTATGGTTAGGGCTAGGATTAGGGTTAGGGTTAAGTTTGGGATACGGGTTAGGCTTTAAGCTAGGATTAGTGCTAAGGCTAGGGTTAGGTTTAGGGTTAGGTCAAGGGTTAGGGTTAGTATTAGGGATAGGGCTTTGGTTAGGATTAGTGTTAGGCTTAGGGTTTTCTTACGGCTAGGTTAACTGTAAGGATCATGTATTTAGTAAGTGTTAGGACCAGTTTGAGTGTTCATTTTAGAATCAGAGCTAGGGATAGAGGTAGTTTTAGGGTTAGAGCAAGGGTCAGCATTAGGTTTAGGGTTATGGTTAGGATAATGAATAGATTTAGAGCTGGGGTTTGGGCTATGGTTATGGTTAGGATTAGGGCTAAGATTAAGGTTAGGGTTTGGGCTTGGGTTTGTTTAAGGTAAGGATTAGGATTTTAGCTAGAGTTAGGGCTAGGGCTCAGTTTAGGGTTAGATTCAGCGTTAGGTCTATGGATAGGATTATGCAAGGTTTAGGGTATGGTTTAGGGTTAGGGCTAGGTTTATCATTAGGGTAAAGTTTAGGACTAAGTCTACAGGTAGGGTTAGGGTTAGGGGTAGGGTAAGGGTTATGATTATGCTTAGGGTTATGTTTAGGCCCAGGATTCCCTCTAGGAATTGTGTTAGTTTAAGGCATAGGGTTAAGGTTATGGCTAATGTA
>NW_026006077.1:295769-327245 GCF_001458135.2 Marmota marmota marmota | reverse complement strand
TAGGGTTAGGCTAGAACTAATGATAGGACAATGGTTAGGGCTAGGGTTAGGGCTAGTGTTAGAGTTACAGTAAGGGATAGGGTTTAAACTAGGAATAGGACTACTGTGAGAGTTTGTCTTAGGGCTAGGATTAGGGATAGGGTTTGGATAAGGGTTAAATTAAGGCCACGATTAGGGCTAGGGTTAGTGTTTATTTTAAGACTAGCAACACAGTTATGGTTAGGATTATGTTTGGGATAAGGAATGGCGTTATAGGTAGGTTTAGAGGTAGGGTTAGTGTTAGGGGTAGGCTTGGGTTTAGGGTTATGATTAAGGCTAGATTTAGGACTATGATTAGGGCTAGTGTTTGTTTTAGGTTTAGGGCTAGAATTAGGACTAGGGCTAATATCAGGTCTAGGGTTATGGTTAAGGATAGTTTTAGGGTTAAGTTATGGCTGCATGTAGTGTAAGTGTTAGGCTTAGGGTAAATGTCAGGTTAAGAGCTAGGGGAATTTTTAGGGGTAGGGTCTAAGGTAAGGTTTGTTTTCAGTTAGGATTTAGGTTAAGGGCTCGAATTAGCATTAAGTTTAGAGTTAGGGTAATGTTAGGGTTTGGTTTAGGGTTCAGGTTAGGTTCAAGGTAATTGATAGGGTGAGCGTTAGCAATAGTGTTAGGGTTAGGCTTAGGATTAGCATTAGGGTAAGGGTTATGGTTATGGTAGTGGATCAGTTTAGATCTTAGGTTAGATCTAGGGTTATGGTTAGGAATAGGTCTTGCATTTTAGTTAGGGTTAGGTTTAGACTAGGGTTAGATTTAGGGTTACGGTTATTGTAAGGGTTAGGTTTTGAGCTATTGTTAGGGCTAGGGAGAGGGTTAGTTTTAGGGTTACGTCTAGGGATAGGATTATAGTAAAGTTAGTGTTAGGGTTAGTGTTAGGGCTAGGGTTTTCATTAAGGTTAGGTTTAGGGTTAGAGTAATGTATAGGGTTAGATATATGGTTAGGGTTAGGGTTAGATTTTGGTTTAGGTTTAGGATTATGGCTATGGTTATGTTTAGGTTTATGGTTAGGTTCAGGGTTTGAGCTAGGGTTAGAGATATGCCGAGTGTTAAATTTAGGGTTATGTCTGGGTCAGTTTTCTGGTTAGCCTTAGGTTTATAGTTAGGGTTGAGGAGAAGATTATCAATAATTTTAGTGCTAGGGTAATTGATAGGTTTAAAGGTAGGTTTAGGGATAGGGTAGGTTTAGGATTAGGGTTAGGGTTAGGGTTATTGTTAGTGATAGGTCTAGGTTTATGTTTAGGGTAAGGTTTAAGCTTTGAGCTAGGGTTAGGACTAAGGTGAGGACTAGGTTTATGTTAGGGGTAAGGTTAGGTTAGGGTAGGGTTAGGGTTACTTTTACGATTAGAGCTAGGTTTAGACCTCGGATTAGCTCTATGTTTAGTATTAGGTTTAGGCCCAGGGTTCAGGCTATAGGTAATGTAAGAACCAGTGTTATGATTAGGGCTTGTTTTAGTGTTAGAGTTATGGCTGGATCTAGAATTAGGTTTAGGTTGTGGTTAGGGTCAGGTTTAGAGGTAGGTTTATTGTTAAAGGCAGGTTTAGTGTTTGGGTTACAGTTAAAGTTAGAGTTAAAGCCAGAATTAGGACTAGGTTTTGGTCTCGGTGTAGGGTTAGTGTTTTGGTTAGGTTAAGGGTTATTGTTAGGGCTATTGCTAGGTGTTTTTGTAGGTCTAGAGCTAGACGTAAGGGTAGATTTAGGATTAGGTTTAGCTCTGGGGCTAATGGTAGGGATTGGTTTAGGTATAAATTTACCAGTAGGACTGGTGTTAGGGTTTCTTTTAGGGTTAGGGTCAGGTTTAGACCTCGGGTTTGTGCTATGGTCAGAATGAGGGTCAGTGTTAGGGTTAGGGTTTGGGATAGGGTTAGAGCTAGAATGAGAACTAGGGTCTGGACTATTAATAGGGTTATTATTTGGATAGCCAAAGGATTAGGGATAGGTCTAGTGTTACCATTAGGGTCAGGGTTTTGCTTAGGGTAAGGGAAAGGTTTAGAGATAGGTTTAGGGATAGGGTTAGTGTTAGGGTTAGGGTTAGGGTTAAAGCTAAGTTTAGGGCTCACATTAGGGCTAGTTTTTGTGTGAGGTTTAAGGCTAGGGTTAGGGCAATGACAAATATAAGAACTAGGCTTACAATTAGGGTTAGTTTTAGGGTTAGGGTTAGGGGTAAGTCAAGTGTTAGGTTTAAGATTAGATTAATATTTATAGCTAGAGTTAGTGTTAGAATATGAGTCAGGTCAGGGTTAGTTTTAGCGTTAGGGTTAGGACTCAAATTAGGGCTAGGTTTACTGTTAGATTTTGGTTTAAGTTTAGGGTGCTGTTTAGAGTTAGTGTGAGTGTTAGGATATGAGCCTGGGTCAGGGTTATTTTTAAGGTTAGGATTAGGGCTTGAATTAGGGCTAGGCTTAGTTCTAGGTGTAGTGCTAGTTTTTTGTTTAAGTTAAGGTTTTCTTGTTAGGCCTGTTGCTCGGTTTTGTTTTAGTGCTACTTTTAGGGTTAGGGGTATTTTTACGATTAGCTTTAGGGTTAGGGCGAGGGTTATGGTTTGGTATAGGATTAAGGCTAGGTTTAATGTTAAGATTAGCACTAAGTTTTGTGTTAGATTTAGGGAAATAAATAGGGCTAGGGCTAATATCAGGTCTAGATTTACAGTTAGGGATAGTCTTAGGGTTAAGTTTATGGCTTGGTCAAAATCATCTGCTACATTCAGGGAAAGCATCAGGTTTAGAGCTAGGGGTATTATTAGGGTCATGGTCAGTTTTTGGGTTTGGTTTAGGTTAATGTTTAGGTTTAGGGCTCATAATAGTATCAAGGTTAGAATTAGGGTAAAGGTAATGGATAGGTTTAGGTTTAGGGTACTGAATATGGTTTTGGTTTGTGATAGTTTTATGTTTAGGCCTAGGGTTAGCCTTATTGTCATGGTTATCATTAGGGTAATTTATCAGGTTAGGGCTAGGTTTAGGGCTAGGTTTAGGTTAGGAGTAGGGCTTGAATAAGTGTTAGGGTCAGGGTTAGGGCGATTGTTAGTGTTAGGATTAGGTTTCAGGTATCGTTTAGGGTTTGAGCTAGGGTTAGTGCTAGGGCTAAGGTTAATTTAGGGTTTTGTCTAGGGTTATGGTCATGGTTAGTGCTAGGGTTAGTTTTAGGGCTAGGGATAGTGTTATTAGAGTTAGGGTAATAGGTTTAGATGGATGTCAAGTTAGAGAGAATGTTAGGTTTAGGGTAGCGTTTGGTTTAGGTTTAGAATTAAGGTTAGGGTTTTAGCTAGCTCAGGGTTAAGATTAGGGTTCGGTTCACTGTTAATTTTAGGGTTAGGTTTATATTTAGGGTTAGAGTATGTTTAAATTTAGGTCTAGTGTTATCATTATGTTTAAGTTTAGCATTAGGTTAATGGGTAGTGTTCGAGCTAGTGTTAGGGCTAGGATTAAGGTTAGGATTAGGGCTAGGGTTAGGGTTAGGGTTATGTTTTTGGTTAGTGTTAGGGTTAGGTTATGTTTAAGGCTTAGGGATTGAGCTAATATTATGGCTAGGATGAATGTTAGGTTTAGGCTAGGGTAGGGTTACTGTTAAGATTAGGGCTAGGGTTAGCATTAGGTTTAGGGTTATGGTTAAGGTAATGGATGGAGTTAGAGCTAAGGTTTGGGCTATGGTTATGGATAGGATTAGGGCTATGTTAGGGTGAGGTTTTGGGTTTTGATGAGGGTTAGGATTATGGTAAGGCTAAGGGTTTGAGCTAGGATAGGGCTAGGACAAGGGTTAGGGTTAGATTTAGGGCTAGTTGAAGGTTAGAGTTATGCTTATGGTTAGGTTTAAGGCTACAATTAGGGCTAGGTTTTGTGTGAGGTTTAGGGCTAGTGTTAGGTGTATTAGTAATTTAACAGCTAGAGTTACGGTTTTGACTCTATTTAGGGTTCATCTAGTGTTAGGGTTAGTTTTGGGGTTAAAATAAGTTTTAGAGCTAGGAGATTTTTTTTAGGTTAATTGTCAAATTTTAGGTTAGGATTAGGTTTAGATTTAGGTCCAGAATGAGGACTAGGGTTAGGTATAGGGGTAGGGTTAGTATTTGGGTTGGGTTAAGGGTTATTATTAGGGCTAGGGCTAGGTTATGGCTATATTTAGGATTAGGTTTAGGTCTAGGGCTAGTGTTAGTGTTAGGTTTAAGTATAGGGTTACCGGTAGGGCTAGTGTTAGGTTTTGGATAAGGTTTAGGTTCAGGTTTAAACCTAGGTTTATTGTTAGAGTCAGAATAAGTGTCAGGTTTAGGTTTAGGATTTGGCTTAATTTAGAGCTAGAATTAGAGCTAGGGTTAGGACTAGTAATAAAGTTAGTGTTTGGGGTAGGCTTAGGATTAGGGTTAGGAATAGGGTAGCAATAGTGTGAGGGTTTGGCTTAGGGAAAGGGATAGGGTTAGAGCTAGGGTTAGGACTAGGGATAGGGTTAGGGTTACTGCCAGGGTTAGAGTTAGGGATAAAGCTAGGATTAGGCCTTGGATTAGGGCTAGTTTTTGTGTTAGGGTTAGGGCTATGGCCAATGTAAGAACTGGCCTTATGATTAGAAATAGTTTTAGGGTTAGGTTTAGGGTGAGGTGTAGTGTTAGAATTAGGTTTAGGGATAGGGTGATGTGTAGAGCTAGCATTAGTTTTAGGGTCAGAGTCAGGATTAGTATTAGTTCTAGGGTTAGGGTTAGGTCTTGAATTAGGGCTAAGTTTAAGGCTAGATGTAGGGTTAGGGTTTGGCTTACGTTAAGGGTTAAGGTAAGTGCTATGGCTTGGTTTTGCTTGATTGCAAGGGCTAGGTTTAGAGCTAGTTTTCAAATTAGCATTAGGTTTAATGCTAGTGTTAGGGTATGGTTTAGCCTTATTGTTAGGGTTAGATTTAGAGTTAGAGTTAAATCTAGGTTATGGCTAGGTTTAGGGCTAGTTTTTTTGGTTATCATAAGGGATAGTGTAAGAACTAAGGATAGGGCTAGAGTGAAAGTTAGAGATAGTCTAAAGGTTAGGGTTTTTTAGGGTTAGGGTTAGGGCTTTATTAGGGCTAGGATTAGAGCTAGGGTTAGTATTAATGCTAAGCCTAGGTTTAGGGGTAGTGTTAGGGTTATGGTTATGTTTAGGCATGATGTTATAGCTAGGTTTAGAACTAGGGTGAGGGTCAAAATTAGGGTTAGGTCTAGTATTAGGGTTAGAGTTAGGATTAAGGCTAAGTTTTGGGCTAGGATTAGGGCTAGGGTTTGTGTTAGGGTTAGGGCTTCATTAGTGCTAGAGCTAATGTCAGGTCTAAGATTATGGTTAGAGATAGTTTTACGGTTAAGATTATGGATAGGTATAGTGCAAGGGTTAGGTTAAGTTTTAGGGAAAGGTTTACCCTAATAATTCTAGCGGCATTATTAGGGTATGGTACATGGTTCTGGTTTGGATTAGTTCAATGTTTAAGTTTAGGGTTCAAATTAGTGTTAGAGTTAAGGTTAGGAATAGGTTTATGGATATGGTTAGGTTTAGGGTTCAGGTTAGTTTTACTGTAATGGATAGGATTATGGTTAGGAATAGGGTTATGGTTACCCTAGGGTTAGCAGTAGGTTTAAGGTTAGGGTAAAGGTAATGGATATGATTAGAGCTAGTGTTAGGGCTCGAGCTATAGTCAGGATTAGGGCTAGGGTTAGGGTTAGGTTTTGGGTCATTGCAAGGGTTAGGGTGAGCGTTAGATTTAAGGTAAGGATTAGGGATAGGGTTAGAGTTATTGTTAGCATTAAAGCTAGTGTTAGGGCTCTGATTTGGGTAGATTTTGGGTAAGGTTAGCGCTAGGGTTAGGACTACAGCTAATGTAAGAACTAGGGTTATGATTAGGGCTACTTTTAGGGTTAGGATTAGGGCTAGGTCTAGTGTTGGTGTTTGATTTATGTATTGGGTGATGTTTAGAGCTAGGGTTAATGTAGGGTCAGAGTCAAGGTCAGGGTTAGTTTTAGGGTTAGGGATAGGAATCAAATTAGAGCTAAGTTTAGGTCTATGTGTAGGCTTAGGTTTTGGTTTAGGTTAAAGGTTAGGATTAGGGCTATGGCTCTGTTTTGTTGTAGGTCTTGGGCTAGATTAGGGCTAGTTTTAGGATTAGCATTTGTGTTACAACTTGTGTTAGTGGAGATTTAGGCTTAAGTTTAGAGTTACATTTACAGTTAGGGTTAGATGTATGATTAGGGGTAGGGCTTGGGTTAGGGCAAAGGTTAGGGCAAGTTTTAGGGTTATAGTAAGTGCTGGGGTTAGAACTAGAAATAGGATTAGGGCAAGAGTTAGAGTTTGTCTTAGGGCTAGGGTTAGGTTACGTTTAAGGCTAAATTAGGGCTAGGATTAGGTCTAGGGTTTGTGCTAGGGTTAGGCCTAGTTTTAGGCTTAGGGATACAGTTAGGTTTAGGGGAAGAAATGGGTTATAGACCTAACATTAGCCCTAAGGGTAATGGATAGAGTTAGAGTTATGGTTTGGCCTATGGTTATGGCTAGTTTTAGCATTAATGATATGGTTAAGTCTAGTTTAGGGTTAGGTTTTCCGTTAGGAAATGTTTCGAGCTAGAGTTTTTGTAAGGGTGTCAGTGTTCGAGTTATGGTTAGGTTTATAATTAGGTTCAGCATTAGGACTAGGTTAGGTCTAGGGGTAGGGTTAGTGTTTGGGTTAGGTTAATTGATATTGTTAGGGCTAGGGCTAGATTTTTTTTTTAGGGCTAGGTCTGGAGTTATCGCTATATGAAGGATTAGGTGTAGGTCGCGGTCTAGTGTTAGGTTTAGGTATAGGTATATTGGTACAGGTTGCGCCAATGTTAGTGGTCGGTTTAGGGTTAGGGTCAGGTTTAGACCTACCGTTAGTGTTACGGTCAGAATAAGGGTCAGGGTTAGGATTAGGTTTGACATAGGGATAGAGCTAGATTGAGGGCTAGTGTTAGGACTAGTAATAGAGTTAGGGTTTGGGTTAGGCTAAGGATTAAGTTTAGGACTCGGGTAGCTTTAGAGTTAGAGTTTGCCTTAGGGTAAAGGATAGGGTTAGCACTATGGTTAGGGCTAGGCTTAGGGCTAGGCTTAGCTTTAGGGATAGGGTTAGGGCTAGGTATAGAGTTAAAGCTAGTGTTAGGGCTCAGATGAAGGCTAGGTTTTGTGTTAGCTTATCTTCTACAGCTAATGTAAGAACTCGGGTTATAATTAAGGCTAATTTTAGGGTTATTGTTATGTCTAGGTCTAGTATTCATTTAGGTTTAGGGTTAGGGGTATGTTTAGGGAAATGGATAGGTTAGGGTTAGGGAATATGTTAGGGTTAGGATGAAGGTTAGCATTAGGTTTAGGGTTCGGGTTAGTGTAATGGATAGGGTTAGAGCTAGGGCTAGGGTCATGATTAGAGATAGGGCTAGGGTTAGGGTTAGGGTTAGTGTAAGGATTAAAGTTAGTGTTAAGTTTAGGGTAAAGGTTAGAGCTACATTTAGGTTTAGAGATAGGGTTAAAGCTAGGGTTTGGGCTCAGATTAGGGCTAGGTTTAGTGTTTTGTTAGTGCTAGTGTTAGGGATATGGGTAATGTAAGAACTAGGGTTAATATTAGGGCTAATTTTATAGTTACTGTTAGAGATAGTCTAGTTTTAGGGTTAGGTTTAAGTTTAGGATGATTTTTTGAGCTAGGGTTAGTGTTAGGATCAGAGTTGGTGTCAGGATTAGTTTAAAGTTAGGAATAGGACTTGAATTAGTGGTAGGCTTAGGGCTACATGTAGGGTTAGGATTTGGTTTAGGTTACGGTATATGGTTAGTGCTATAGCTCTGTTATGTTTTAGGACTAAGACTAAAGTTAAGGGTTGTTTTACAATTAATGTTAGTGTTATTGCTAATGATAGGGTGAACTTAGACTTAGGGGTATATTTAGAGTTATGGTTAATTCTAAGGTTAGGGCTATGGCTAGGTTTAGGGCTAAAGTTAGGTCTAATGTTTGGATTATTGTAAGGGATAGGTTAAGAACTAGGAATAGGGATAGGCGAGAGTTAGATTTAGTCTAAGGCTAGGATTAGAGTTATTTTTAGTATTAAACTAGGCCTAGAAAAATTTCTAGGATTAATGTTAGTGTTAGGCCTAATCTTATGGTTGTGTTTAGGGTTATGTTTAGGGTTAGGTTTAGGGGAAGAGATGGGGTTATGGTAGGTTTAGTGCTATGGTGATGATTAGAATTAGGATTAGGGATAGGGTTAGGATTAAGGCTAGATTTGTGGTTAAGATGAGGGCTAGGGTTTTTGTTAGGGTTAGGGCAAGTTTTAGGGATAGGGATAATGTCAGCTTTAGGTTTATGGCCAGGAATAGATATAGGGTTAAGTTCATGGCTAGGTCTTGTATAAGGGTTGGGTTTAGGGTAAGGATCAAATATAGAATTAAGTGTTTTTAGGGTAAGCATCAGGTTTTTGTTATGGGTTAGTTTAAGTTATAGGGATAGGGCTCAAATTAGTGTTAGGGTTAGAGTTAGATTTAGGGTAATGAAAAGATTTAGGTTTAGGATTCAGGTTAAGATTATGGTTATGGGTATGGTTAGGGTTTGTGATAGGGTCAGGGTTAGGCCTAGGGTTAGCATTTGGGTTATAGTTATTGTTAGGGTAAAATAGCATTATAGCTAGGGTTAGGGCAGGGTTTTGGTTAGGATTAGGGCTAGAGTTAGGGTTAGGTTTAAGGCTTGGGCTAGGGTTATGGTTTGGGTTAGGTTTATGGTATGGGTTAGGTTTTGAGTTAGGGTTAGTGCTAGGGTGAGAGTTAGGTTTATTGTTATGTCCAGTATTAGTTTTATGGTGAAATTTAGGTTTAGTTTTAGGATTAGGGCTACAATAACCTTTAGAGTTAATGGGAGGGTTAGATGTTGAGATAGAGTTAGGAGTAGTTTTAAGTTTAGGGTTAGTGATAGCGTTAGTGCTAAGGTTATCTTTAGAGTTAGATTAATGGATAGGGTTAAATGTCAGGTTAGGGTTAGGGGTAGTTTTAGGTTTAGGGTTAGTGTTAGGGTTAGGGCTAAGGTTATACTTAGATTTAGGGTAATGGATAGGGTTAGATATCAGGTTAGGGTTAGGGGTAGTTTCAGGTTTATGGTTAGTGTTCGGGTTTGGGCTAGGTTTAGGGTTAGACTATAGTTTAGGGTTTATCTAGATTTAGGGCTATGACGAGGGTTAGGTTTAGGGTTAGGTCTAGGATTAGGTTTACAGTTAGGGTTAGAGATGGGGTTATCATTAGGTTTAGGGTTAGGTTTAAGGTAATGGATAATTTTAAAGATACTATTATGGCTAGTATTAACATTATGATTAGGTCTAGGGTTAACATTAGGTTTAGGAATAGGGCTAGAGTTATGTTTAGGGTTAGGGTTAGGGTTTTAGTAGGGTTAGGTCTAAGGTGAGGGTTAGGGTTAGTGTGAGAAATCGGGTTAGGGTTATGCTTTGGGCTAGGTTTATTCCTAGGATTAGGGTTAGGTTTTGTGTTTGGTTTAGAGCTAGGGTTTGTGCTATGGCTATATAAGGGCTAGGGTTGTTAAATGTATGGCTAGGTCTAATGTTAAGTTTAGGTTTTGGTTAGGAACAGTTTTAAAGCTAAGTTTAGTGTTAGTGTTATAGTCTGTGTTTGGATTCGGGTTACGGTTAATGTTAGAGCCTAAATTAGGATAGGTTGGGTCAAGAGGTACGGTTAGTGTTTTGGTAAGGTTAACGGTTATCATTAGGGCTATGGCTATGTTTTTGTTTAGGTCTTGGGTGAGAGATATGGCTAGATTTAGGATTAGGTTTATGTTTAGGGCTAGTGTTAGGGTTAGGTTTACGGTTAGGGTCAGAATAAGGCTCAGGGTTTCGGTTAGTGTTTGGGTTATGATTATAACTAGAATGATGGCTAGGGTTAGGACTAGTTATAGAGCTAGGATTTGTGTTAGGCTAAGGTTTAGTGTTAGGACGAGTGTTAGCATTAGGGTTCGGGTTTGCTTTAGGGTTAGGGATAGGATTAGAGATAGGGTTAGGGTTAAGTTTAGGGGTAGTGTTAGTGTTAGGTTTAGTTATACATTTATTGCTAGTGTTAGTTATAGGATTCGGTTTAGGTTTAGGGTCAGGTTTAGACAAACGGTTACTCTTTGGGTAAGAACAAGTGTCAGGTTTGGGTTATGGTTAGGGCTAGAATGAGGGCTAAGATTAGGACTTGTAATAGAGTTAGGGTTTGGTTTAAACTTAGGATTAGGGTTAAGGTTAGTGTTAGCATTATGGTTAGGGTTAACTTAGGGTAATGCATAGAGTTAGAGCTAGGGTTAGGGCTACATTTAGGCTTAGGGTTAGGACAATATTAGGGTAAGTTTTAGGGTTAAAGCTAGGGTTAGGTCTCAGTTTAGAGCTGGGTTTTGGTTAAAGTTAGGGCTCAGTTTAAAGTTATGGCCAATGTATGGACTAGTGTTATGATTTGGGCTAGAAATAGGATTAGGGTTAGGACTAGGTCTACTGTTAGTGTTAGGTTTAGAGTTAGGGTGATGTTTAGAGCTAGGGTTTGTGTAAGGGTCAAATTCAAGGTCAGAGTAAGATCTAGGGTTAAATTTTGGACTCGTGTTAGGGCTAGGATTAGGGCTAGGTGTAGGGTTAGGTTTTGGTTTAGGTTAAGTATTAAAGTTAAGGCTATGTCTCTGTTTTATTTTAAAACTAGGATGATGGTTAAGGCTAGTTTTAGGATTAGCATTAGTTTTAGGGCTAGTGTTAGTGTGAGGTTTAGGCTTAGGGTTAAAGTTAGATTTAGAGTTAGGATAAGTTCTAGGGTTAGGTCTAGGGCTAAGGATAGGTCTAACGTTACATCTAGGTTTATGGCTAGGATTAGGGTTAATGTAAGGGATAGGGTTAGATCTAAGGATAGGGCTAAGGTGAGAGTGAGAGTTAGACTTAGGGCTAGGCTTAGGATTTGTGTTAGGTATAGGGCTTAATTTGGGCTAAGTTTATGGTTATTTTTTTGTCTAGGGTTAGTTTTAGGCTTAGGGTTTGTTTAGTGTAAGCGATGGGGTGAGAGCTAGGTTTAGGGCTAGGACGAAGGTGAGAATTATGGTTAGGGCTAGGATTTCAATAGAGTTATAATTAAGGCTAGGTTTAGGGCTAGAATGAGGGCTAGGGTGTTAAGGATAGGGCTAGGATTAGTGTTAGGACGAATGTCAGGTCTAGAGTTACTGTTAGGGATAATTTTAGGGTTAGGTATATGGCTATGTATAGTTTAAGGGTTAGGTTTAGGGTTAGGGGTCATATTTAGATCTAGGGATATTATTAGGGTCAGTGTCAGGTTTAGGGTTTTGTTTAGGTTAGGGTTTAGATTTAGGGCTCGAATTAGCATTGGGGTTTGAGTTAGGTTAATGAGAGCGTTAGGTTTAGGGTTAAGGTTAAGTTTAGCATAATGGATAGGGTTATGGTTGGGAATAGGGTTAGATTTAGGCCTAGAGTTAACATTATAATTAGGGTTATGTTTAGAGTAATTGATAAGGTTATAGCTAAGTTTAGTGCTAGGCTTATGGATAGGATTAGGGCTAGGGTTAGGGTTAGGTTTAGGGCTATGTTTTGTGTTAATGTTAGGGCTAGGATGACAGCTAGGGCAAATGTCAAGTCTACGGTTATGGTTAGAGATAGTTTTAGGGTTAGGATTATGGCTAGGTCTAGTATAAGGGTTACGTTTAGGGGTAGAGTCAGGGCTAGAGCTAGGTATATTATTATAGGAAGGGTCAGAGTTACGGTTTGGGTTAGGATAAGATTTAGGTTTAGGGCTCAAATTAGCATTAGAGTTAGGGTTAGGGTAATGATAGGGTTAGGTTTAGGTTTAGGTTTGGTTTAGGTTAATGAATAAGGTAAGGGTTAGGGATAAGGTTAAGTTTAGGCCTAGTGTTACCATTAGGGTTATGGTTATGTTTAGGGTAATGGATAGGGTTAGAACTAGTGATAGGTATAGGGTTATGGTTAGTATTCTTGCTAGGGTTAGCATAATGTTTAGGGCTAGGTTTTGGGTTAGGGTTAGGGTTAAAGCTAGGATTAAGGCTCGAATTAGGGCTAGGTTTGGGGTTTGGTTAGGGCTAGGGTTAGGGCTATGGTTAATTTATGAACCAGTGTTATAATTATTGCTAGTTTTAGGGTTAGGTTTAGGGCTAGGAATAGTGTTGCTAAGTTTAGGATTAGGGTGATGTTTAGAGCAAGGGTTATTGTTAGGGTCAGTGTGAGGGTAAGGGTTAGTTTTAGGGTTATGTTTAGGATTCTAATTAAGGCTAAAGATAGTACTAGGTGTAGGGTTAGGCTTTACTTCAGGTTGAAGGTGAGGGTTAGGGCTATGACTCAGTTTTGTTTTAGGTCTAGGACTAGGGTTAAGTCTAGATGTTTGATTAGTGTCAGGGTAAGAGCTAGTGTTAGAGTGAGGTTTCAGCATAGGTTTATGGTTAGATATAGAGTTAGGGTTAGATCTAGGGTTAGGGCTAGGGCTAGGGCTAGGGTTAGGGCTTGGATTAGGGTTATTATAAGAAATATGGATAGAACTAGGGATATAGCTAGGGTGAGAATTAGAGTTAGAGGTTTAGGGTTAGGGTTAGGGTTAGTACTAAATTGGGGCTAGGATTAGGGGTAGGGTTAGTGTTAGCATTAGGCCTAGGTTTTGGGCTAGGGTTAGGGTTAGCATTGGGGTTAGGGTTAAGTTTAGGGAAATTGGTGGTATTATAGCTAGGTTTAGGTGTAGGGTTAGTGTTAGGGTTTGGCCCAGGGTTGGGCTAGGGTTATTGTTAACATTGGGGTTAGGGTTATGTTTAGGGGAATGGGTGGGGTTATAGCTAGGTTTAGGGCTAGGGTAATGGTTAAAATTAGGATTAGGATTAGGGTTATGGTTCAGTTTAGGTAAGGCTAGGATTAGGGCTATAATGAGGGGTAATTTTTCTGATATGATTACGACTAGATCTCAGGCTAGGGCTAATATCAGGTCTAGGGTTATGGTTAAGGATAGTTTTAGGGTTAGGTTATGGTTAGGTCTAGTGTAAGGTTTAGGTTTATGTTAAAGGTCAGCTTTAGAGCTAGGGTTATTATTAGGGTCAGAGTCAGTGTTGGCATTTGGTTTAGGTTAAGGGTTAGGTTTTAAGCTTGAATTAGCATTAGGTTTAGGTTTAGAGTTAGGGTAATGGATAGGGTTTAGTTTAGGTTTCAGTTAAGTTTTAGGGTAATGGATGGGTTAGGTTTAGTGAACGGGTTAGGCTTTGGATTATGGTTAGGGTTATATTTAGTGTAATGGATAGATAACAGCTAGGGTTAGGGCTAAGTTACAGTTTAGATTAAGTCTAGGATTAGAGTAAGGTTTAGGAATAAGGCTAGGGTTTAGATTAGGGTAAGTGTTAGGGTTAGTGTAAGTGTTAGGTTTAGGGGTAGGGTTATGTATAGTTTAGGGTAAGGTTTAGTGTTTGAGCTAGGGTTAGGGCTAGCACGAGTGTTAGGTTTAGGTTTAAGTCTAGGTTTCTATTTATGGTTATAGTTAGGTTTAGTGTTAGAGATAGAGTTTTAATTAGGGTTAGTGTTAGGGTTAGGGTAATGGATAGGGTTAGAGCTAATGATCAGGCTAGGGTTAATGTTAGGATTAGGGCTAGGGTTAGTGTTTAGGATAGGGCTAGGATTATGTTTCATTTAAGGGTTAGACTTTGAGCTAGTGTTAGGTCTAAGGTGAGGGTTAGGGTTAGGGTTAGGTTTAGGGATAGGGTTAGGCTTATGTTTATGCTTAGAGCTAAGTTTAGGCCTAGAATTGGGGCTATCTTTTGTGTTAAGTTTAGGGCTATTGTTAGTACTATGGTTAATATAAGAGCAAGGTTGTGTTTAGGACTAGTTTTAGGATTAGGGTGATGTATAGGTCTAGTTTAAAGCTAGGTTTAGTGTTAGAATCAGGTTTAAATCAGTGTTAGTCAGGTTTAAAGCTACGTTTAATGTTAGAATCAGGGTCAGTGTTTGGGATAGGTTTAGCATTATGGTTAGAGCCAGAATTAGGACTAGGTTTAGGTCTAGGGACAGGGTAAGTGTTTGGTTTAGGTTAAGGGTTATTGTTAGGGCTAGTGTTAGGTTTTTGTTTATGTCTAGGTCTAGAGTTATAGCTATATTTAGGATTAGCTTTGGGTCTAGGTCTAGTGTCTGCTTTAGGATAGTGTATAGATTACTGGTAGGTATAGAGTTAGGGTTTGGTTTAGGTATAGGATCCGGTTTAGACCTAAGGTTACTGTTAGGATCAGATGAGGGTCAAGGTTAGGGTTAGAGCTAGAATGAGGGCTAGGTTTAAGATTAGAAATACAGTTAGAGTTTAAGTTAGGCTAAGAATTAGGGTTAGGATTAGGGTTAGCAGTTGGTTTAGGGTTTGGCTTAGGGTAAGGTTTAGGGTTAAAGCTAGGGTTAGAGCTAGGGTTAGGGTTAGGGTTAGGGCTAGTGTTAGGGTTAAGATTAGGGTTAAAGTTAGGGTTAGAGCTGGATTAGGGTTAGGATTTGTGTTAGAAATAGATACGACTAATGTACTAACTAGGGTTATGATTAAGGCTTGTTTTAGGATTATGGTTAAAGCCAGTTTGATGTTTAGAGATATGATTAGTGTTAGTGTCAACTTTAGGGTAAGGGTTAATTTTAGAGTTAGGGTTAGGGCTAGGTGTAGGTTTAGGTTTTTGGTTTAGGTTAAGGGTTAGTGTTAGGGCTATGGCTTGGTTTTGTTTTATGTCTAAGTCTAGGGGTAGGGCAAGTTTTAGGATTAGTGTTACGGTTACGGGTAGTGTTGGGTTTTAGTTTAGGCTTATGTTTAGAGTTAAATTAAGAGTTAGGTTTAGAGTTAGGTTTAGATATAGGGTCATGGTCACAGCTAAATTTTGGGTTAGGTTATGGTTAAGGGTTAGGGTTCTAATTATCATTAGGATGAGGGTTAAGGTTAGGGTAATGGATATGGTTAGGTTTATGGTTCAGGTTATGTTCAGGTTAATAGATAAAGTTAGGGTTAGAGATAGGTTTAGTGTTATCCTAGGGTTAGCATTAGTGTTAGGGTTAAGGTAGGGTAATGGATATGGTTAGAGCTAGGGATAGGATTAAGGATAGGGTTAGGTTTAAGTTTAGGGCAAGTTTTAGTGTTAGGGTTAGGTTTAGGGTAATGGTTAGGCCTAGGGTTAGGGTTAGGGTCAAAACGAAGCATGGGGCTCAAATTAGGGCTAGGTTTTTGGTTAGGTTAGGGCTAGGATTAGGGCTAAAACTAATGTAAGGAGTGGCTTATGATTATAGCTACTTTTAGGGTTAGGGTTATGGATAGGTCTAGTTTTAGGGTTAGGTATATTTTTACAGTGATGTTAGAGCTGGAGTTAGTATTAGGGTCAGAGTCAGTGTCAAGGTTAGTTTTAGGATTGGGTAAGAGTGGAATTAGGGCTAGGGTTAGGGCTAGGTGTAGGTTTAGGTTTGGTTTAGGTTAAGGGTTACGGTTAGGGCTGTGGCTCAGTTTTGATTAGTGCTAGTACTAGGTTAGGACTACTTTTAGGATTAGCATTAATGTTATTGCTAGTTTTAGTGGGAGGTTTACACTTAGGGTTATGGTTAGATTTATAGCTATGGCTAGATCTAGAGATAGTGGTAGGGATAAGTTTAGGGCTAAGGTTAGAGCAAGTGTTAGGGTTATGATAAGGGATTGGGTTAGAATTAGTAATAGGGCTAGGAGATAGAGTTGGTCTTAGTGCTAGTGTTAGGGTTAGGATTAGGACTAAATTAGGGCTAATAAATCTAGGATTAATGTTAGGGTTAAGTCTAGGTTTAGGGTAAGGGTTAGATTTAGGGGAAGGGATGGGGTTTTATCTAGGTTCAGAAATAGGGCGAGGGATAAAATTAGGGATAGAGTAGAGTTAGGGTTCGGTTTGGGATAAAGGTTAGGTTTAGGGCTAGGATGAGGGCTAGCATTTGTGTTAGGGTTATGGCAAGAATTAGGGCTCAGGCTAATATCAGGTCTAGGGTTATGGTTAGAGAGAGTTTTGGGGTAAGGTTTATGGCTATGTCTAGTGTCAGAGTTCAGTTTAGGGTAAAGTTTAGGTATAGACCTAGGGGTATTATAATGGTCAGTGTCAGGTTTTGGGTTATATGGAGGTTTAGAGTGAGGGCTCACATTACTGTTAGGGTTAAAGTTAGGGTTAGGATAATGGATAAGGTTAGTTTTAGGCTTCAGGTCAGGTTTAGGTTAATGGATAGTGTTAGGGTTAGGCCTAGGGTTAGCATTAGGTTTATGGTTATCATTAGGGTTATGGATAGGGTTAGAGTTAGGGTTAGGTCTAGGGTTATATTTAGGATTAGGGCTAGAGTTAGAGGTAGGTTTAGGGTTAAGTCTAGGGTTAGGATTAGAGTTAAGTTTAGGGTACTGGTTAGGGTTTGAGCAAAAATTAGTGCTACGTCTAGGGTTCGGATTAGTGTTAGGTCGTGGGTTAGTGTTAGTATTAGTGTTAGGGCTAGAGTTATAATTAGGGTTAGGGTAATGGACAGGTTTAGATGTCAAGTGAGGATTAGAGTTAGGTTTAGGACAATGGTTAGTGTTAGGTTTAATGTAATTTTTAGGGTTTGAGCTAGGGTTAGGACTAAGGCAAGGGTTAGGTTTAGGGTTATGGTTAGAGTATTTTAGGGTTACGGCTACTGTTATCATGAGTTTTATGTTTAAGTTTAGGGTAATGTGAGGTAGAGCTAGGATCAAGGCTAGGGTTAAGTTTAGGAATAAGGCTAGGGTTAGGGTTAGGCTTAGGCTTAGGGGATCCTTATGGTTAGATTAAAGGTAAGGGTAGGGTTTGATTAAGTATTAGTTTTAGGTTGAGCATTTAGGTTAGAATCAGAGCAAGGGATAGAGGCAGTGTTAGGATGAGGGCTAGGCTTAGCAATATGTTTAGAGTTATGGTTAGGGTAATGGATAGATTTAGAGCTATGGTTTGGGCTATGGTTATGGTTAGGTTTAGGGCTAGGATTAGGGTTAGGGTTTGGGCTAGGGTTTGTTTAGGGTAAGGGTGACGGTTTGAGTTAGAGTTAGAGCTAGGGCTAGGACGAGGGTGGGGTTCATTGTTAGGTCTAAGAATAGGATTATGGTATGTTTAGGGTTAGAACTAGTGTTATAATTAGGGTTAAGATAAGGGTTAAGGTAATGGATATGGCTAGATGTAGGTTTGGGTTTATAAGGTTAGGATAAGGATTAAGTTAATGGATATGACTAGATGTAGTTTTGGGTTTATGGTTAGGTTTAGGGTTAGATTTAGTTTTAGGGTTATGATTAAGGTATTGTTACTTTTAGGGTCATGGTACATGTTAGGGTTTGAGCTAGGGCTAGGGCTATGATGAGTGTTAGTTTACAGTTAGGACTAGGGTAAGTTTTATTGGTTAGGGTTATGGTTAGTGTTAGGGTTATGGCTAGGGTTATCATTAGGTTTAGGGTTAGGGTTAGGGTAATGGGTAGGTTTAGAGCTAGATTTAAAGATAGGGTTAAGTTTAGCACTAGGGTTAGACTTAGGGATAGGTCTAAGTATATTTTTAGGGTAAGGGTAAGGCATTGAGTAAGATTTAGGACTAAGGCTAGGGTTGGGTTTAGGATTAGGTCTAGGGTTATGGTTAGGATTATGCTTAGGGCTAGGTTTAGGCCTAGGATTTGCTCTAGGTTTTTTGTTAGGTTAAGGCATAGGTCTAGGGCTACAGGTAATGTAAGAGCTAGGATTATGATTAGGGCTATATTTAGGGTTAGGGTTATGGCTTAGTCTAGTGTTAGGTTTAGGTTTTCGGTTAGGCTCAAGTTTAGAGATAACTTAGTGTTAAATGCAGGGTCAGTGTTCAGGTTAGAGTTTGAGTTGAGGTTAAAGCCAGAATTAGGACTAGGTTTATGTCTAAGGGTAAGATTAGTCATTGTGTTCGGTTAAGCATTATTGTTAGGGCTAGGGCTAGGTTTTTGTTTAGGTCTAGGGTTGGAGTTTAGGCTAGATTTAGGATTAGGTTTAGGTCTGTGGCTAGGGGGTAGGGTCAGGTTTAGATATAAGTTTACTGGTATGGCTAGTATTAGGGTTTGGTATAGGGTTAGGGTCAGGTTTAGACCTAGGGTTAGTGTTATTGTCAGAATAAGGGTCAGGATTGGGTTAGCGTTTGGGAAAGGGTTAGAGCTAGAATGAGGAATAGGTTTAGGACTATTAATAGGGTTAGGCTTTTGATTAGGCTAAGGATTAGGGATAGGTCTATGGTTATCATTAGGGTTAGGGTTTGCTTATGATTAGGTATAGGGATAGAGTTTTTGTTAGGAGTAGGGTTTATGTTAGGGTAGGGTATGATGTTACAGCTAGATTTATTTCTAGGTTGAGGGTTAAAATTAGGGTTAGGGATAGGGTTAAGTGTAGAGTTAGGATTAAAACTAGTGTTAGTCATAGGGTAAATTCTAGGGATTGGGTTAAGGTTAGGGCTAGCATTAGGGCTAGGGCTAATGTCAGGTATAGGGTTATGGTTAAGGATAGTTTGGGGGATAAATTTATGACTAGGTATAGAATAAGGATTAGGATGAGTCTTAGGGCCACGTTTAGAGTTAGGTGTATTATTATGGTCAGAGTCAGAGTTAGGGTTTGGTTCAGGATAAGGTTTAGGATTAGGGCTCAAGTTAGCATTATGGTTAAGGTTAGAGTTAGGGTAATGATATGGTTAGGGTTAAGATTCAGGTTATGTTTATGGTAATGTATAGGTTAGGGTTAGTGCTAGGGTAAGGCTGAGGGTTAGCATTAGGTTTAGAATTTGGAATAGGGTAATGGATAGGGTTAGAACTAGGGTTAGGACTAGGGATATGATTAGGATTAGGGCTAGGTTTAGGGTTAGGTGTAGGGTTAATGCAAGGATTAAAGTTATCGTTAGGTTTAGGGTAAGGGTTATGGCTAGGTTTAGGGTTAAATCTAGGGTTGTGTCTCGGCCAGATTTAGGTTACATTAGAGCTCTTGTTAGGGATACCGCTAATGTAAGAACTAGGGTCAAAATTAGGGCTAGTTTTAGGGTTACATTTAGTGCTAAGTCTAGTTTTATAATTAGGTTTAGTTTTAGGGTGATATTTTGAACTAGGGTTAATGGTAGGGTCAGAAAGGGTCAGGGTTAGTTTTAGGGTTAGGGATTGGACTCATATTTGGGTAGACTAAGGGCTAGATGTAGGGTTAGGATTTGGTTTAGGTTAAGGAATAGGGTTAGTACTGTAGCTTGGATTTGTTTTAAGGCTAAGGCTAAATTTAAGTGTAGTTTTATGATTAAAGTTAGTGTTATTGCTAGTGTAGGGTTAGTTTAGGCTCAGGGGTGCATTTAGAATTATAACTAATTCTAGGATTAGGGATATGGCTAGTGTTAGAGCTAATGTTAGAGCTAGAGTTTGGGTATGATAAGGGATTGGGTTAGAACTAGAAATAGGGCTAGGGCAAGAGTTAGAGTTAGTCTTAGGTCTAGGGTAGGGTTAGGGTTAGGCTAAATTAGAGCTAGGAATAGGTCAAGGGTTACTGTTAGGATTAGGCCNTTAACCCTAACACTAACCCTAGGCCTAAGCCTAACACTAGCCCTTATCCTATCCTATCCCTTGCCCTAATCTTAGCTCTAACCCTATCCATTATCCTACAGATAAGCCTAACATTAATGATAACCCTAGGCCTAATGTTAACACTATCCCTAACACTAACCTTTTCCATTACTTTAAACCTAACCTGAACTCTAAACCTAACCCTATTCATTACCCAAACCTTAATGTAACACTAAAACTAATTCAAGATTTAACCCTAAAACTTAACATAAACCAAAACCTACCCAGACTCTGATGCTAATATTATACCTAGCTCTAAACCTGACCTTTATCCTAAACCTAACCCTTACACTAGACCTAGCCACAACCAAATCCTAAAACTAACCCTAACCATAAACCTAGATTTCACATGAGCCCTAGACCTAATACTAGCCCTAAACCTAAAACAAACCCTAGCCCTTATCCTTGTCCTAAACCTAGCCTTAATCCTAACCAAACCCTAACCCTAGACTTATCCCTAATTTTAACCCTAGCCCTATCCCTGAATCTAGCAATAACCCCATTCTTTCCTCTAACTCTTACCCTAAACCTTGCCCTAACACTAACCCTAACTCTAGCCCTAACCATAGGCCTAAACCTAACATTAAACCTTGCACTAATCCTAGCCCTAATTTAGCCCTAACCCTATCCCTACCACTTACTCTATGCCTAAGACTAACTGTAACTCTCTCCCTAGCTCTATTTCTATTTCTAAACATATCAGTTAACATAACCCTAACACAAGCCCTAAACTTAGCCCAAATCCTAGCCCTATACCTATCCCTAGATCTAACCATAACTCTAAATATAACCCTAAACCTAAGCCTAAACCTCACACTACTACTAGACCTAACACTATCACTAATCCTAAAACTAGCCCTGACCCTCTTCTTAGCCCTAAAACAAAATAGAACCACTGCCCTAACCCTAAACCTTAACCTAAAACAAACGCTAATTCTACACCTAGCCATAAATTCCTTGCTCTAATTCTAGTCCTAGGCTTATAACTAACCCTGACCCTGACTTATATCCTAACACTAAAGCTAGCTCTAAATATCACACAAACCCTAAAGATAATGCTAACAGTAGACCTTGACCAAAACCTAAACCTAAAACTAACCCTAATCATAACCCTAGTTCTTACATTAGCAATAGCCGTAACCCTAGGACTAACCCTAACAGAAAAACTACCCCTAATCTGAGTCCTAAACAAAGATGTAATCCTAACCCTAAACCTGCCCTAGCCCTAACCTTAGCTCTAACTCTATCACTTACTCTAAGCCAAACCCTATCCAAATGCTAAACTTAATCTTAATCTTAATCCTTATCATAATCCAAAACCTAACCCTATTACTAGCCCTAACCCTAGCCCTCATTCTAGCTCTAACCCTAACCCAAATCCTAATCCTCACACAAACTTTTGGTATAAAACTGAACCTAAGCTTAAACTGAAGCCTAAAACTAGCCATACCAGTAAACTTATACCTAAACTTAACCTTAACACTAGCCTGAGACCTAAACCTAATCCTAAATCTAGCCATAACTCTACCTACATCAAAAAACAAAACTTAGTCCTACTCCTAACCATAACCTTTTACCTAAAGCAAACACTAACCCTAGCCCTAGTCCTAACCCTAGTCCTAATTCTGGTTTCACCCTAACCCTAACTCTTAACTGAAACTGCCCCTACATAAACACTAAGCTAGCTCTAAACCTGACCCTAATCCACAAACCTAAACCTAACACTAGACTAGCCATAACCATATCATTAAAACTAGCCCTAATCAGAACCCTAGATCTTATATTTCCCATTGCCCTAACCCTGGGCCTAAACCTAACACAAAACCTAGAGTGAATCCAAGGCATAAATCTAGCCCTAAGCATAACCCCAACCCTATCCCTAGCCTAACCCTAAACCTAATCCTAGCCTTAGCACTAACCCTAGCTCAAACCCTAAACCATACCCTAAACCTAATCCTAGCCTAAACCTAAACCTAACCTTAACTCTAGCCCTAATCCTAAATATAACTCTACCCCTAACCTTATTTATAACCCTATCCATTACCCTAATGATAACCATAAACCTAATGCTAACCCTAGGCCTATCCCTAACACTATCCATTACTCTAAACCTAACCTGAAGCCTAAACTTAACCCTATCCATTACCCGAACCCTAACTCTAACTCCAATGCTAACTTGAGCCCTCATCCTAACACTTATCTTAATATAAACTTAATATCTGACACTGACTATTATATTATCCCTAGCTCTAAATCTGAACCTTACCCTAAACCAAATTCTGACACTAAACCAAGCCATAAACCTTACCCTAAAACTATTTTTAACCATAACCCTAGACCTGATATTAGCCCTAGCCCTAATTCTTGCCATAACACTAACACAAACACTAGTCTTCATCCTAGCCCTAAACCTAACCTTGATCCTTAACTGAACCCTAACTCTAGACCTATCGCTAATTTTATCCCTCGCCCTAGTTCTGAACATAGCTATATCCCAATCCATTCCCCTAAGTCTAACCCTAATCCTAACCCTAGACTTAACCCTTACACTAATCAAAGACCAGATCCTAGCCTTAATTTAGCCCTAACCTTAAACCTTAACCTAAACAAACCCTAACCTTGACCATGAACCTAATAATACCCTACTTCTAAATCTGACCCTATCACTCAAACTAACCCTTATACTATACCTACCCATAAACCTAACCCTGAAACTATCCCTAACCATAGTAACCCTAGTTCTGACATTAGCCCTAGCCCTAATGCTAGCCCTAACTCTAACAAAAACTCTAGCCTTAATATTGTCCCTAAACCTAGCCTTAATCCTAACTCTAACCCTAACACTAACCATAACCCTAAATTTAACTGGTGCCCTAGCCCTAAACCTAAATATAATATCATATCATACCTCATCCTAATCCTAATGCTAGCCAAAAACCAAGGCCTAGCCCTAATACTAACCCTAGCTCTAATCCTAGCCGTAATTTAGCCCTAACCCTAAAACTAACCATATCCGTAGCCCTAAGACGAACTCTAACTCTTGCCCCAGCCCTATCCCTAGTTTTAACCCTATCCCTTATCATAAACCAAAGCCTAGCTTTAACCCTAGACCAAACATAGCCATAATCGTAGCCCTAGCCCTAAACCTAGATACAACAGTAACCCCGAACCTAAACCTCACCCTAACACTAGCCCTTACCCTAATGGTAGTTTGAAAACTAGCTTACCTTAGACATAACCCTCAAACTAAACTGAGCTATAGCCCTAATCCTAACCCATAACCTAAACCAAATTCTAACGATAAACCTAGCCCTAAACCTAGTCCTATTTTTAGTCCTAACACTAACCCTACAACTAATACTGATCATGGACTCTGATCATAAAACTAACCCTATTTCTAGACATCACCCTAACCCTAAACCTAAGCTGAACACTAGACCTAGCCATAAACCCAACCTTAAAATTAGCCCTAATTGTAATGCCAGTTCTTACATTAGTCACAGCCCTAACCCTGAAAAAACCTAGCTCTAATATGAGCCCTAATATAGCTTTAACCCTATCCCTACCCTAACCCTAGCCCTAAACATAACCCTAAACCTAGCTCTAAACCTATCACGTACCCTAAGCCAAACACTCGCCCTAATGATACCCTAGTCCTAACCCTGATCTTTAACCTACCCCAAACCCTAACTCTATTACTAGTCCTAACCCTAGGCCGCAATGTATCTCTAAACTAAACCCAAACCCTAATCCTATCTCTGACTCTTATTCTGACCCGAACACTAACCCTAGGTCTAAGCCTGACCGTAACCCTAAACTGATCCCTAACACTAGCCCTACCATTAAACTTATACTTAAACCTAACCATAACACTAGCACTAGATCTAAACTTAATCATAAATATAGCCATAACTCTAGCCTTAGCCCTAAACAAAAACCTAGCCCTAGCCCTAACAATAACCATTAATCTAACACAAAGACTAAACCTACCCCTAAACTTAACCCTAGTTCTAATTCTGGCCCTAACCCTAAACCAAATGCTAACCCAAACACTGACTCTTACCCTAACACAAACGCTAGATCTAAACCTTATCCTAACAAAAAACCTAACCATAACACTAGGCTTATCCATAACCCTAACCCTAAATCTCATCATAAACATAACCCTAGCTCTTACATTTCCCATAGCCCTAACACTAGCCATAAACCTCAAACAAAACCTAGCACTAAATCTAGCCTTAAACCTATCCCTAAGCATAACCCTAATACTAGCCCTAGCACTAACCCTAACCCTAACCCTTGCCCTAGCCCTAACCACATCTCAAACTCTAACCCTTACTCTAAACATAACCCTAGCCCTAATCTTAAACCTAACCCTGAACCTAGACCTAATAATAACTGTAACCATAGCACAAAACCCAGCTCAAACTCTACCCGTTACCTTAAACATAAACCTGATCCTAATGCTAACCCAAGCCCTAACTCTAACCCTAAACCTAACTGTAGCTCTGATTCTAACCCTAAGCATTGCCCTAGCCCTAACCCTAGATCAAACCCTAACACTTATCCTAAAACTAACCCTAACACTAACCCTAGACCAATCCCTAACCCTAGCTAAAATCCTAACCTTAATGCAAGCTGTAACACTAGCACTAACCGTATTCATTACCCTAAACATAAGCCTAATGCTAACCTTAGGCCTAACATTAACCCTCTCGTTAACACTAACCCTATACATTACTCTAAACCTAACCTGACCTAATCTTAACCCTATCCATTACTCTAACACTAACCCTAACCAAAACACTAATTCAAGCCCAAACCTAAATCTTAACCTAACCAAACTCTAAGGCAGACTCGGACCCTAATAATACACCTTGTTCTAAACGTGAACCTTACCCTAAACCTAACCATTACACTAGACCTAGACATAAACCTAACTCTAATATTATCCCTAACCATAACCCTAAAAGTGGCATTAGCCCTAACCCTAATTCTAGATCTAACCCTAACATAAATCCTAGCCCTCATCCTAGTCCTAAACCGAGCCTTAATTCTAACCTGAAACTTCACCATACCCTATCCCTAATTTTAACCCTTGATATAACCCTGAACCTAGCTATAACCCCATTCTTTCCCCTAAAACTAACCCTAACACTAACAATAACCCTAACCCTAGCCCTAACCATAGGCCTAACCATAACACTAATGCTAACGCTAATTCTAGCCCTAATTTAGCACTAACCCTAACCAAACCCCTAAGCCTAGTGCTGAGACTAAATCTAACTCTCACCCTAACACTATTTCTAACCCTTTCCATTACCATAACCTTAATATTAGCCCTAACCTTAGTCCTTACCCTAGCCGTAGCCTAACACTAGATCGAACCATAACTCTAAATTTAACCCTAATCTTAATCCTAAACCTCACCTTACCACTAGCTGAACACTATCACTAATCCTACAACTAGTTCTAACTCTCGCCCTAGACCTAAAATAAAACCAAGCCATTTCCCTAAACCTAAACCAATCTCTAACCCTACAACTAGCCATAACACTAGCTCTAATTCGAGTCCTAGGCCTAAAACTAACCCTGGCCCAGACTCTTATCAAACTAACCTAACTAACCTTAGCTCTAAATGTCACCCTAAACCTGAAGCTAATGCTAACACTAGACCTAGCCCAAACCCTAACCCTAAAAGTAACCCCGATCATAACCCTATTCTTACATTAGCCATAGCCCTAACCAGAGCGCTAACCCATACACAAAATAGCCATAATCTGAGCCCTAACACTAGATTAATTCTAAAATCTAACCTGAACCCTAGCCCTAACCCTAACCCTAAACCTAGCCCTAATCCTAGCTCTAACCCTATCCCTAACCCTAAGCAAATTCTATCCATAATGCAAACCCTAGTCCTAATCCTAATCCTTAGCCTAAACCAAACCCTAACCCTAGTACTAGTCCTAACCTTAGCCCTCATTGTAGCTCTAAACCTAACCCAAAGCCTAAGCCTAACTTTCACTCTAACACTAATTATAGGTCTAAACCTGACCCTTACCCTAAACTGAATGCTGAAACTAGCCCTACAAGTACACTTTTACCTAAACCTAAGTGTACCACTAACCCTACACCTAAACCTAATCCTAAATCTAGCGATCACTCTAGCTCTACACCTAAACAAAACCTTAGTCCTAGCCCTAACAATAACCTTTAACCTAAACCAAACATTAACACTATCCCTAAATTCAAACCTAGTCCTAAGTCTGGCTTTCACCCTAACCCTAACTCTAACCTGAACACTGACCCCAAAATTAATACTAAATCTAGCTCTAAACCTGACCCTAAACAAAAATCTAAACCTAACACTAGACCTAGCAATAATCCTAACCCTAAAACTACCGTAATTAGAACCCTAGATCTTACATTACCTATAGCCATACCCTAGGCCTAAACTAACACAAAACCTAGCCCTAATCCAAAGCCTAAACCCACCCTAAGCATAACATTAACCCAAACTATAGTCTTAACCCTCACCCTAACCCTCAACTTAGTCCTAACACTAGCTCAAAGCCTAACCTGTAGCCTAAACATAACCCTAGCCCTGTCCCTAACCCTAATCCATATTCTAACCTTAACCCTAGACCTAACCCTAGCCATTACGCTAACTCTAATCCTAACCCTAATGATAACCCTAGCCCTTACAATAACCAAAATCCTAATCCAAACCATAAACCTAACCCTAGACGTAACATTAAACCTAACCTTTGCTGTAGCCCTAAAAATAATTCAAATCCTAACCCTTACCCTAAACCCAGTAGTAAATCTAGCCCTAAAAGTAAGATTAACCCTAAAAATAACCTTATATCTAACCCAAGCTATTATCCTAAACATAACCCTAACCCTAATGAAAACCGTAGCCCTAACCCTAAACCTAACCCTGACCATAACCATAACACTAAACCTAGAAAAACACTAAACCTAAACCTCACCCTAGGACTAGCCCTAGCTCAGAACCTAAACTTTACTCTAAATCTGACCCTAACCCTACCCTAAGCTAGGATTCTAGCCCTAATCCAAAACCTGTCCCTAACTCTAGCCCTAATCCTAACCATAAACGTAGCCCTAACCCTAGCTTTAACCTCATACACTACCCTTATAATAAACCTAATCCTAATGCTAACCCTAGGTCTAACCCTAACCCTATCACTAAATCTAAAACTCTCTATTACTGTAAAGCTACCCTGAACCCTAAAATTAACCATAACAATTATCATAACCCTAACTCTAACCCTTATGCTCATTTGAGCCCCATCCCTAAACCTTAAGGTAAAATAAACCCTAACCCTGACTCAGAACCTAAAAATCTACCTAGCTGTAAACCTGACCCATACCGTGAACTTAACCATTACACTAGACCAAGACATAAATGTAATCCTAAATCTACACCTAATTGTAACACTAGACCTGACATTATCCCTAGTCCTAATTCTCGACCTAACGTTACAACAAAACCTAACCCTCATCCTAGCCCTATATCTAGCCTTAATCATAACCTTAACCCTAACCCTAAACTTAACCCTAGCTCTAACCCTAATTGTAACCCTCACCCTAACTCTAAGCCTAGCTATAACACACCTTTTACCCTAAACATAACCCTAACACTAGCTCTAACCCTAGGCCTAAGCTGAACACTAACCCTAGACCTAATCCTTGCCCTAATTTAGCCCTATCCCTAAATCTAACCATAACCCTAGCCCCAAGACTAACTCTAAATCTCGCCCTAGCCTTATTCCTAGTTCTAACTCTATCCCTTACCATAACCGTATGCCTAGCCTAACACTTGCCCTATCATTAGACCTAGCCCTAACCTAAATCTAACCCTAACTCCAAATCAAAACCTAACCCTAAGCCTAAGCATAATATAACACTAGCCCTAACCCTAATGCTAATTGTATAACTAGCCCTAACCCTAAACCTAAGACTAAAACAAAACTGAGCAATAGCCCTAACCTTAAACTTTATCTTAATCTAAAACCTATCACTACACTTACAAATAACCTTAGCCCTATTAGAGTCCTAACCCTAACCTTAAACTAACCCTGACCCTGACTCATATCCTAACACTCACCCTAGCTCTAAATACCACCCTTAATTTAAACAGAACATTAACATTTACTCTATCCTTAATTCGAGTCCTAACCCTAATATTAAAAATAACCCTAACCTAACAATATCCTAACAGTCATCCTAACTTTAAACACCATCCACACCTCAAAACTAATCCTAAGAGTAATCTTAGCCCTTATTTGAGTCCTAACCCTAACCCTATAACTAACACTGTCCCTACTCGTATCCTAACACTAACCCTAGCTATAAATATCACCTTAACCTTAAACCTAACCATAACACTAGAATTACCCCAACCCTAATCCTAATAATAACTCCAGTTCATACTTTAGCCATTGCCCTAACCCTAGCCCTAAGCCTAACCAAAAAACTAGCCCTGATCTGAGACCTAAATCTATATTTAACCCTAACCCAAACCCTAACCCTAACCCTAACTCTAGAAATAAACCTAGCTCTAAGCCTATCACTTACCCTACGTGAAACCCTAACCTATGGGTAACCCTAGACCTAACTCTAATCCTTAGGCTAACCAAATCCCTAAACCTATTAATAATATTAACCCTAGCCCTCACTCTAGCTCTTACCCTATCCCAAACCCCAATTCTAACCGACCCTTATTCTGACCCTAACACTAACCCTAGGTCTAAACCTCATCCTAACCCTAGACAAAACCCTAACACTAGCCCTAGACCTAAACCTAATCATAAATCTATCTTTAACTTTAGCCCTAGATCTAAACATAAACCTAGCCCTAGCCCTTACAATAACTCTTAACCTAACACAAACACTAATCCTACACCTAGACTTAAACCTAGTTTTAATTCTGACAGTAACCCTAAGTCTAACTCTAACCTGAACACTGACCCTGCCTTTAAAAGTACATCTATTTCTAAACCTGAACCTAAATGAATATCTAAACCTAATACTAGACCTAGTTATAACCCTAACCCTAAAACTAGCCATAATCATTATCCTAGCTCTTACATTACCCACAGCCCTAACCCTAGGCCTAAACCTAACACAAAACCTACAGGTAATCCTAGGCCTAAACCTAGCCCTAAGCATAATCCTTAACCTAACCTTAGCCTTAATTCTTACTTAACCCTTGATTAGTCTTAACCCTAGCTAAAAACCTAACCCTTACCCTAAACATAAACCTATGCCTATCCCTAAATCTAACCCTAATCATAGTCCTTATCCTAACCTTAACTCTAGCCCTAAGCCTAGCTGTAACATCATAAATTACCCTAAACCTAACCCTACCTTTAAAACTAGCTGTAACCCTATCCCTAAAGTAAGCGAATTCCTAAACCTAATGGTAACCATACACCTAGCCCTAAAACTAACTCTAAAATTAACCCTGACCCCGAAGCTGACACTGACACTAATCCTATCTCAAAATATCACCCTAACATAAAATTAACTCTAACACTAGAACTAGCCTTAACCATAATCCTAAAACTAGGCTTAATCATAACCCTAGTTAGTACATTAGTCGTATCCTAACTCTAACATAAATCATACCCCTAATCTGAGCTCTAACCCTAGCTTTAACCCTAATCCTAACCCTAAAACTAACCCTAACCCTAACCCTAGCCCTAACCCTAGCTCTAGCTCTATTCCTTACCCTAAGACAAACCCTAACCCATTGCTAACCCTTGTCCTAACCCTAATGCTTAGCCTAAGTTAAACTCTAACCATATTACTAGACTTTACCCTAGCCCTCATTCTAGCCCTAATCCTAAACTTGACACTCATCGGATCCTAACAGTAACCCTAGGTCTAAACCTGACCCTATACCTAAACCAAACCCTAACACTAGACCTACAAATAAACCTATACATACATGTAAGCCTGACACTAGACCTAGACCCAAAGCTAATCCTCAATATAGCTATAACTCTAGCTGTAGACCTAAACAAAAACCTAGCACTAGACCTAACAATAATCCTTAATCTAAACCAAATACTTATCCTATCCCTAGACCTAAACATAGTCCTAATTCTGGCTCTAACCCTAACGCTAACCCTATCCCAAGCACTGACTCTAATTCTAACACTAAACCTAGCTTTAAACCTAACACTGATTTAAACCTGATTCTAACACTAAACCTAGGTTTAAATTAGATCTAGACATACCCTAATCCTAAAACTAGTTCTAAACACAACCCTAGCTCTTATATTACCTATAGTACTAACCATAACCTTAAAACTAACACAAAACTTAGGCTTAATTCTAATCCTAAACTTAGCTCTAAGCATAAACCTGAACCTAATCCTACCCATAACACTAACGCTAACCCTAACCCTCGCCTTAGTATTAACGCTAGCTCAAAGCATAAACTTTACACTAAACATAACCCTAGCCATATCCTAAACCCTAACCCTAAACCTAGTCCTAATCCTAACATTAAGCATAGCCCACAATTTAGCTCTAACCTTATCCATTACCCTAACCCTAACAATAACCATAATTAAAACCCTATCCTTAACACTAAACCTAACTCTAACCATAAATGGAAACCTAGACATAAACCTAAACCTAAAACTCATCCTAGCCCTAACCCTTGCTAAAATATTAAACCTTACCCTAACCTAACCATAATCTTTGCCCTAAACCTAACAATTACCCTAACAATAACACTTATCCTAAACTAAATCCTATCCCTATCCCTAAACCTAAATCTAATCTTAGACTTAATGCAAATCATACCTAGTCCTAACCCTAGCTATAAACCTATCCATTACACAAAAAATAACCCTAATCCTAATGCTAACCCTAAACCGATCGCTAAACCTAACCCATCCATTACCCTAAAACTTAACTGAAACCTAACCTTAACCCTATCCATTACCCTAATTCTAAACCTGAACCTAATGCTAATTCAAGCCCTAACCCTAAACTTTAACCTAAACCAAATGCTAACCCTGACCCTGACCCTAATAATAACCCTAGCTTTAAAGCTGACCTTTAACCTAAACTTAACCCTTACACTAGACCTAGCCATAACCTAACACTAAAATGATCCTTAACCAAAAACCTGAGAACTTATGTTAGCCCTAGCTGATTCCTAGCCCTAAAACTTTCAGAAAACCTACCCCTCATCCTAGCCCTAATCCTACCTTAATCCTAAACTGAATTATAACCCTAGGCCTAATCCTAATTCTAACCCTCACCCTAACCCTAAACTTAGCTATAACCCCATCCATTCCCCTAAACATAACCCTAACCCAATGCTAACCCTAACCCTAGTCCAATGCCTAGGTCAAACCCTAACACTGACCCTACACCTAACCCTAGCAATAACCCAAACCATTCTCCAAACTTAACCCTAACCCCAATGGTTACCCTAACCCTAGCCCAAACCCTAGGCCTAATTCCAACAGTAACGCTACCCCTAAACTTAGCCCTAAATTAGCCCCAACCTTAACTCTAACCATAAACCACTAACTCTAATTCATGCCCTAGCCATATCCCTAGTTCTAATCATATTCCTTACCATGACCCTAACCCTAGACCTAAACATAACTCTAAATCTAACCCTAAGCCTAAGCCTAAACCTTAACCTAACTCAAGCTCTAACCCTAACACTAATCCAAAATGCAGACCTGATGCTAGCCCTAGCCCTAGCCCTAAAAGAAAACCCAGCCATAGCCCTAACCCTAACCCTTAACCTAAACAAAAGCCTAACCCTACACCTAGAACTAACTTCAGCCTTAATTGGAATTCTAAACATAACCCTAAAACTAATCCTTT
>NW_026006077.1:251920-292027 GCF_001458135.2 Marmota marmota marmota | reverse complement strand
TATCCCTAACCCTAATGCTAATCTAAGCCCTAACCCTAAACCCTAACCTCAACCAAACCAGAAACCTGATTCAAACCCTAATAATACCCCAAGTTCTAAACCTGACTCTTACCCTAAACCTAACTCTTACCCTAGACCTAGCCATTAATCTAACCCTCAATCTATCCCTAACCGTAACCCTGGACCTGAAACTAGCCCTAGCCCTAATTCTTGCCAAAACCTAAAACAAACCCGAGGCCTCATTCTAGCCCTAAACCTAGCCTTATTACTAACCCAAAACATAATCCTAGCCCTAACCATATTCTAACCTTCAACCTAGCACTAAAAATAGATATTACCCCATCCCTTCCCCTAAACCTAAACCTAAGACTAAAAGTAGGCCTAACCCTAACACACAACTTAGACCTAATCCTAGTCCTAATTTAGCCATAATCCTAACCTCACCCTAGCCCTAAGACTAACTCTAACTCTCTCCCTAGTCCTATTCCTAGTTCAAACCCCAACCATTAACATAACCCTAAAACTTGCCCTTAACCTTAGCCCTAAACCAAGCCCTAGCCCTAAACCTACATCGAATCCTAACTAAATTTAACCCTAACCCTAGGCCTAAATATCTCACTAACACAATCTGTAACATTAACACTAATCCTAAACAGCCCTAAACTAGCCCAAGCACTACAACAAAACAAAGCCATAACCCTAACCTTAACATTTAACCTAAACCAAACCTTAAGCCTACACCTAGCCTTAAACCTAGCTTTAGTTTGAGTTCCATCCTAAACCTAACACTAACCCTGACCCTGACCCTGACCCTACACTAACTCTAGCTCTAAACATCACCCAAAACCTAAACCGAACCCTAACATTAGACCTATACCTAAGCCTAAAACTAGCCCTAATCATAACCCTAGTTCTTACATTATCTTTAGCACTAACCCTAGTGATAACCTAACACAAAACCTATCCTAATCAGAGCACTAATAATAGTTTTATCATTAACAATAACTATAACCCTAGCCCTAACTGTTATCCTAATCTAACGCTAACCCTAACCCTTGCAATAACCCCAAACCTAACCCTAACCTTAGCCCTAATCCTAACAATAACCATAGCCCTAAACATAGCTCTAATCCTATCCATTAACTTAACCCTAACCTAACCCTAATGCTAACCCTAGGATAACCCTAACCCTATTCCTAACCCTAAACCTATCCATTACACTAAAACTAACCTGAACCATAAACCATAAAACTAATCCTAACCCTAACCCTAACGCTAATTTGAGCCTTAACCTTAAACTTTAGCCTAATCCAAACTGGAACCCTGTACCTTACCCTAATAATGCCCCTAGCTGTAAATCTTACCTTAAACCTTAAACTAACCCTTACACTATACTTAGCAACAATCTTAACCCTAAATCTAAATCTAACCAAAATCTTAGACCTAACATTAGCCCTAGCACTAATGAAGCCCCAAGCCTAACACAAACCCTAGACCTAAACTTAGACTTAATCTTAACCCTAACCCTAACACTAGCCATAAACTTAATTTTAACCCTCACCCTAGTTCTAAACCTAGCTATAACATCATGCCTAACAATAAACATAACCCTAACCCTAGCCCTAAACCTAGGCTTAGACTTAATACTAACCTTAGCTATAATCCTAGCCCTAATGAAGCCGTAACCCTAACCCTACCAAACCCTTACCCTAAGATTAACTCTAACTCTCGCCTTATCCCTATCCCTAGTTCTAACACTATCCCTTATGATAACCCAAACCCTATCCCTAATCCTAGCCAATACCTGGATTTAACCCTAATTCTAAATCTAACCCTAACCATAAACTAAACCGTACACTAAAACTAGCTCTAACCCTAACGCTAATTTGAAAACTAGCCCTGAACCTAGACCTAGCCCTCAAGCAAAGCTGAGCCTTGGCACTGACCCTAACCCTTAAAAGAAACCAAACCCTAACCCTACACCTACCCAAAACCCTAGCCCTAATTCAAGTCCTAACCCTAAACCTAGAACTAATACTAACCCTGAATCTGACACTAATACTGATCCTAGCTGTAAACATCACCCTATCCCGAAACCAAAACTTAATACTAGACCCCGCCCTAAACCTAACCCTAAAACAAATACTTAATGTAATTCCAGTACTTACATTAGCCATAGCCCTAAACCTAACACAAACCTAGCCATAATCCAAGGCCTAACACTAGCTTTAACCCTATCCCTAAACCTAGCTATAACCCTAACCCTATTCCTTGTTCTAAACCTAGCTCTAACCCTATCACTTATTCTAAGCCAAACCTTAAACCTATTGCTACCATAGTCCTAACCCTAATCCTAAGCCTACACCAAACCCTAACTTTATTACTAGTTATAACCCTAGACTTCATTCTAGCTCTAAATTTAACCCAAACCCTAATCCTATCCCTGACCCTTATTCGGACTCTAACACTAAACCTAGGTTTAAACCTGACACTAACCTTATCTGAAACCTAACATTAGCCCTACCAGTAACCCTATACTTAAAACTAACACTAACAATAGCCCTAGACCTAAACCTAATTCTAAATATAGCCATAACCTAGCCCTAGCCATAACAATAACCCTTAACCTAACCCAAACACTGCCCTAAACCTAGACCTAACCCAGGTCCTCATTTTGAACCTAACCCTAAACATAATCCTAACCTTAACTCTGACACTTACCCTAAGAAACCCCTAGCTCTAGAACTTATCCTATCCCCAAAACTCACCCTAACACTAGATGAACCCTAAATCTAGCAATAACCATAACTCTAGCTCTTAAATTACTAATACACCTAACACTAGCCCTAAACCTCACACAAAACCTAGCCCTAACTGTAGCCCTAAACCTAACCCTAAGCATAACTAAACCTAAACCTAGCCATAATCCTAACCCTAACCCTCATCCTAGATCTAATTCTAGCTCCAACTCTTAACCTTATCCTAAACGCAACCCTAGCCCAAAACCAAAACTTCACCCTTACCTTTACCCTAGCCCTTATCATAAACATAAAAATAGTCAAAACACTAGCTCTAAATCTATCCATTACCCTTACCATAACCATAAACCTAATGCTAACCCTAGCCCTAAACCTTATCCTAACGCTACCCTAGCCCTGATTGTAACCCTAACCCTCACTCCAGTCCTAATCCTAGCTCAATCCCTAACCCTTAAACTTAAGCTAACAATAACCAAAGGCCTAACTCTAACCATAACCCTAGCCCTAATCCTAACCTTAACCCTAGCCATAACCCTAGCTCAAACCCTACCCATTAACCTAACCCTAAACTTAACCCTAATGATAACACTAGACCTAAAGTTAAACCTACCCTAACCCTAAACATAAACCTAACCCTAGTACTAACAGTGAACCTAAACCTAATCCTAAACCTAAGCTAGCTCAAATTCTAACCCTAACCCTTAACCTAACCATAAGGCAAACCTAAACCTAACCCTATCTCTAACCTGATATCTAAATCTTTTACCCTAAACCTAATGATAACCCTAGCCATAACCCTAACACTAACCCTAACATTAACCCAAACCCTATGCCTAGCTTTGACCCTTATTCTTACTCCAACACTAAACCTAGGTTTAAACTTGACCCTAACCCTTATGCTAAACCTAACACTATCCCTACCATAAACCATGACCATAACCCTAGACCTAATCCTAAATTAACCTTTGTCCTCGCACTAACCCTAGCTCAAACCCTAAACCATACCCAAAACCTAATCCTAACACCAACTCTCGTGTTAACCCTGAGCCTAACACTAATTCCAGCCCTAATTTTAACCATAGCCCCAGCCCTAACCCTAAGTCTAACCCTATAAATTACCCTAATGATACATAATGCTGATGCTAACTCTAGGCCTAACCCTAAACCTATAACAAACCAAAACCATATCCATTACTCTAAACCTAACCTGAAATCTAAACCTAACCCTACCCATTACCTTAACCCTAACTCCATTCTTAATGCTAATTTGAGCCCTAAACCCAAACCTTAACCTAACCCAAACCCCAAGCCGGACCATGACCCTAATAATACACTTAGCTCTAAACCTGACCATTTCCCTAAAAGTAACACTTAATTTTGACCTAGCCATAAACCTAACCCTAAGACTATCCCTAACTGTAAAACTAGACCTGATATTAGCCCAAGCCCTAATTCTTGCCCTAAACCTAACTAAAACCCTAGCCCTAATCCTAGCATTAATCCTAGCCTTAATCCTAATCCAAACCAAAACCCTAGCCCTAAACCTAAAGCTAATAATAAAACTAGCCCTAACCCTAACCATAACACTAAAACAAAACCGAGCAAAAGTCCTAACATTCAACCTTTACTTAAACCAAATACTAGCACTACATCTGGAAAAAATCCTAGCCCTAATTCAAGTCCTAATCCTCACTTTAAAAATAACCCTGACCCAGACTCATATCCTAACACTCACCCTAGCTCTAAACAGCAGCCTATACTTAAACCGAACCCTAACAGTAACCCTAGCCCCAATTTGAGTCCTAACCCTAACCCTAAAACTAACCCTGACCTTACTCATATCCTAACACTAACTCTAGCTATAAATAACAATCTAATTTTAAACCTAACCCTAACACTTGACCTTCCCCTAACCCTAACCCTAAAACTAATTCTAATTTTAACCCTAGTTCTTATATTAGTCATTGCCCTAACCCTAGCCTTAAACCTCACACAAAAACTAGCTCTAATCTGAGCCCTAAACCTAGCTTTAACCCTAACCCTATCCCTAAACCTATCTCTAACCCTATCCCTTACCCTAAGCAAAACCCTAACCCTAATGGTAACCCTATACCTATACCTAACTTTTAGGCTAACCAAATATTAACCCTTTTAATAGTCCTAATCCTAGATTTCATTCTAGCTCTAATCCTGTCCAAAACCCTAAACCTAACCCCAATCCTTATTCTGACTATAACACAAATCCGAGGTCTAAACCTGACCCTAACCCTAAATCAAACCCTAACACTAGCCCTACTGGTAACCTTATACCTAAACCTAACCCTACCATTAGCCCTAGATCTTAACCTAATTCTAAATCTAGCCTTAACTCTAGCTCTAAACCTATACAAAAACCTAGCCATTGCCCTAACAATAACCATTCAAATAACCTAAACACTAACCCTACTCCTAAACCAAAAACTAGTCCTAATTCTGGCTTTAACCCTAACTTTAACTCTAAGACAAACACTCACCCTGCCTGTAACACTAAACGTACCTCTAAACTTGACCCTAACCAAAACACAAAACCTAATTCTAGACCCAGCCAAAACTCGAACACTAAAACAAGCCCTAATCATAACCCTGGCTCTTACATTACCCATAGCCCTAACCCTAGGCCTAATCGTAACACTAAACATACAGCTAATCCAAGGCCTAAACGTAGCCCTAAGCATAACACTAACCGTTAACCTAGCCATAACCTAACCTTAGCCATCAACTTAGCCCTAACCATAGCTCAAAGTTTAAACCATAGCCTAAACATAAATGTAGACTTATCAATAACTCTAACCCTAACACCAGCTCTAATCCTAAACTCAACCATAGAACTAAACCTAGCTCTAAACCTACCCATTACCACAAACTTAAACTTATTGATAATTTTAGCTCAAACCCTAACTCTAAACATAACTCTAATCGGAAAACTGACTTTAGACATAACCCTAAATTTAACACTCAGCATAGCCCTAAATCTAGCTCAAAACCTAAACCTAACCATAAACCTAAGCATAACCATAACCATAACCCTAATCCTAAACCAAAACCAAAATCTAACCCTAACCCTATATCTAACACTATCCATTACCCTAAACCTAAGCCTAACTTTAATGATAACCCTAGCCCTAACCCTAACCCTAACACTAACCCTATCATAATCCTATCCCTAGACCTTACCCTAAAACTAACCCTCTCTCTAGCATTAACCCTAGCTCAAAACCTAACCCTTATACTAACCATAACCCTAAACCTGTCCCTAGTTTTAAACGAGAGTTAACCATAACTCAAGACCTATTCCTGACCATAACCCTGGTTCTAACCTAAGCTCTAATCCGATTCATGACCATAAACATAACCCTTACCCTAATGCTAACCCTAAGCCTATTGCTAACGCTAACCCTATGAATTACCATAAACCTAACCTGAACCCTAAACCAAAGCCTATCATTACCCTATGCTAATCCTAATGAGAATTTGAGCCCTAAACCTAAATCCTAACCTAAAACAAACCCTAAACTTGAGCCTAACTCTAATAATTCCCCTAGCTCTAAACCTGACCCTTACCCTAAGCCTAACCCTTACACTAGACATAGCCATAAACCTAACCCTGAAACTATCTTTAACCATAACCCTAGACCTGATATTAGCCCTAGCTCTAATCCAAGCCTTAAAACAAACACTAGCCCTCATCATAGACCTAAATATAGCCTGAATCATAACTCTAAACCTGAGCTATCTCTAAATCTGACCCTAACTGAAAACCTAAACCTAACACTAGACCTAGCCATAACCCTAACCATACAACTACCCTAATCATAATCTTAGCTCTTACATTACTAATAGCCCTCACACTATGACTTAACCAAACACAAAACCTAGAGCGAATCCTAGGCCAAAACCTAGCCCTAAGAATAACCCTAACCCTAACACTAGCCCTAATCCTAACCCTAACTGTAGCCTCAGTCCTAAACCTTACTCATGGCCTAATCCTTACCCTAAATATAAATTTAGACCTAACCCTAATTCAAACCCTAACACTATCCCTAACCCTAAACTTACCCTATCTTTAAACCTAGCTGTGAATCTACCCATTACCCTAACCCTAACCCTATTGATAATCCTAGACATAACCCTAACCCTAATCCTAACCAGAAAACTAACCCTAGACCTAACCCTAAACCTAACACTTGTCATAGGCCTAACCGTAGCTCAAACCCAAACCTGTACCAGAAACCTAAACGTAACCATGCTTTAACCTTAACCCTAAAACTAAATCTAACCCTAACCTTAAGCCTAAACCTATATGTAACCATATCCATTTCCCTACCCTTATCCTAACTCTAATGATAAACCTAACCCTAACCCTCCCTAAACCTACCGTAATCCTATCCCTAGACCTAACGTTGAACCTAAACCTAAACTTAGCCCTAGACCTACCTCTAGCTCAAACCCTAACACTTACCATAAACAAACCCTAGCCATAACTGTTACCATAGCCCAAACCATAGCTCTATTTCTATCCATTACCCTAAATATAACCCTAAACTAATGCTAACCCTAGCCCTAACCCTAACAATTCCTCTCTCCATAGCTCTGATTCTAACTTGTACTCTAAACCTAGCCCTAACACTTAAATAATCCCTGACCCTTACCCTTAACCTAACCATAAGAAAATCTTAAGCCTAACACTAACCCTAACCTTAGCCCTAACCCTAATATCAACTCTAAACCTAGACCTAACACTAAACTTAACCCTAGCCTTAGCAATAACCCTAGCTTAAATTCTAACCCGTATCTTAAAGTTAACCCTTACATTAACCCTAGTCTTAACTCAAACCCTAACCCTAACTCTAGCCCTAATCCTAAACATAACCCTAGCCCTAAACCTAGCTCTAACCCTATCCATTACCCAAGCAATAACCATAAACCTAATTCTAACCCTAGGCCTAACCCTAACCCTGTCATTAACCTAAAACTAACCTGAAACATAAACCTAGATTGAAGCCTAAGCATAACCCTATACATTACACTAAACCTAACTCTAACCCTAATGCTAATTGGAGCCCTAACCCTAAACCTCAACCTAACCCAAACCCAAAACCTGACCTGACCATTATAATAGCCCTAGGTCTAAACCTGAACCTTACCCTAAACCTTACTCTGACACTAGACCTAGCCATAAATGTTACCCTGAACTGTAACACTAGACCTGATATTAGGCCTAGCCCTAACTCTTTCAATAACCCTAACACAAACACTAAACCTCATCCTAGCCCTAAACCTAGCCTTGATCTTAACCCAAAACCTAACTCTAGCCCTATCCCTAATTTTATCTCTCATTATATTTCTGAACCTAGTTATAACCCCATCCCTTCCCCTAAATCTAACCCTGACTCTAACCCTAGATTTAACACTTACACTAATCCTAGACCTGATTCTAGCCCTAATTTAGCCCTAATTCTAACCCTAACACTAGCACTAAGACTAACTCTGACTGTCACCATAGCCCTATTCCAAATTCCCTATCCTTTACTCTAACCCTAACACTTACTCTAACCTTAGCCCTAATCCTAGCCCTAACACTATCCGTACATCTAAGCATAACTCTAACACTAACCCTTAGCCCTAACACTAAAGAAATCCTAAAACTAGCCCTAATCTAGTCCTAGCCATAAAACAAAACCTAGTCATAGTCCTGCCTCTAACCCTTAACCTAAACCAAAACATAATTGTACATCTAGCCCTAATAGTAGCCCTAATTAAAGTCCTGTCCTAACCCTAAAACTAATCTTGACCCTGATTCTGACCCTAATACTAACTGTAGCTCTCAGATCACCCTAAAAATATAACTAACCGTAAAACTACACCTACCTCTAACCCTAACCCTAAAAGTAGCCCTAATCATAAAGCTAGTTCTTACATTAACCTTAGCCCTAATCCTAGCCCTAACCTAATCCAAAATCTAGCATTAATCTGAGCCCTACAACTTCTTTTAAAACTAACCCTAACGAGAGCCCTAACCATTATGCTAAACCTAACCCTAACACTAAAACTTGCCCTAACCCTAAACCAAACACTAGGCTTAATCCTAACCATAATCCTAGACCTAACCCTAGCTCTAACCCTATCCATTACCCTTATGATACTCCTAACCCTAATGCTAACCCTAGGATAACCCTAACACTATATCTAACCCTAACTATCTATTACCCTAAACCTATTCTAAAACCTAAACCTAACCATAAACATTACCCTAAATTTAACACTAACCCTAACGCTAATGAGAGCATTAAACCTTAAACCTTAACCTAACCCAAACCTTCAACATGACTGTGACCCTAATAATAACCCTATCTCTAAACTTGACCCTAACCATCAACCTATACTTAAACTAGAACTAGCAATGAACTTAACCCTAAAACTAACCATAAATATAAACATAGACTTGAAATTAACCCGAGACCTAAACCTAACCCTAAACCTAACACAAAACCTAGCCCTAATCCTAGCCCTAAACCTAGGCCTTTTACTAGCCCTAAACTTAGCCTTAATCCTAACACTAATTCTAACCCTAACCCTAGCTCTAACACTATTTTGACCCTCACCCTAAACCTAGCCATAATATCACACCTTACACTAATCCTAACCCTAACTCTTACACTAAATGTAAGCCTAGCCCTAACACTAACACCTGCACTAATCCTAGCACAAATTTATTCCTAAACTTAATCCTAACTGTAACCTTAACCCTAACTCTAACCCGAGCACTAACCCTAGTTCTAAATCTATCCCTTATATTACACAAACCCTAGCACTAACAAACAAAACTCAAACAAAACCGAGTCATAGACTTAACCCTAATCCTTAACCTAAACTAAAACCTAAGTTTATACCTAACCCTAACCATAGCCCTAATTTTAGTCCTAACCCTAACTATAGAACTAACCCTGACCCTGAATCTGACCCTAACAATAACCCTAGCTCTAAACATCACACTAACACTAAACTTAACCCGAACACAAGACCTAGCCCGAAACTTAATGCCTGTGCTAACAGAAAAGCTGGCTCTAATCTGAGACATAAACACAGCATAAAACCTAACCCGAACCTTAACCTAGACCTATCCCTAACCCTAACACTAGCCCGAACACTAGCTCTAAACCTATCCCGTACCCTAAGCCAAACCCTCACCCTAATTCTACCCTAGTCCTAATCCTAATCCTTAGCCTACCTCAAACCAAAACTCTATTAATAGTCCTAAACCTAGACCTCATTCTAGCTCTAACCATAACCCAAACACTAACCCTAACCCTGACCCTTATTCTGATCCAAACTCTAATTGTGGGTTTAATCCTGACCCTAACCCTAAACTGAACCCTAACACTAGCCATATGGGTAACCCTATACCTAAACCTAGCCCCAACACTCGAACTAGACAAAATCCTAATCCTAAATCCAGGAATAAATCTAGCACTAGATCTAAACAAAAACCTAGCCTTAGCCCTCAAAATAACCCTTAATGTAACCCAAATATTATCTCTACCTCTAGACTCATACCTAGTCCTAATTCTGGCCTTATAACCCTAACCCAAACACGGCCCCTTCCTGTAAAACAAATCCTAGCTTTAAACTGTATGCTTATCCAAAATCTAGCCATAACCCTAACACGAGACCTAGCCATAACCCTAAATTTAGGTCTTACATTACCTATAGCCCTAATATTAGCCCTAAACCTCACACAAAATCTAGCCCTAACACTAGCCCTAAGAATGACCCTAACCCAAAAACCTAGACCTAACCCTAACCCTTACCCTTGTCCTAACCCTAACCTGAGCTCAAACACTAACCCTTAATCAAAACATAACTCTAGCCTTAACCCTAACCTTAACCCTAGTCCTAATCCTTACCATAACCAAGGTCAAACCCTAGCTTTAACTCTATCCATTACCCTAAACATAACCCTAACCCTAATGCAAATCCTAGCTCTAAACTTAACCCTAACCCTAAACCTAGACATCACACTANTCCATTATACTAAACCACAACTAAACCCTAAACCTAATCCTGTCATTACCCTAACCCTAAATCTAATGCTAATTTGAGCCCTAAACTTAAACCCTAACCTAACCTAAACCCCAACCTTGATTCTGAATCTAATAATAGCCCTAGCTCTAAAACTGACCCTTACCATAAACCTAACTCTTACACTGGACCAAGCTATAAATGTAACACTAAATATATCCCTAATTGTAAACCTAGACTTGACATTAGCCCTAGACCTAATACTAGCCCTAATCCTAATACAAACACTAGCCCTCATCCTATCTCTAAACCCTAGCCTTAATCATAACCCTAACCCTAACCCTGGCCCTAACCCTAATACTAACCCTCACCAAGCCTTCAATCTAGGTATAACCCATTCCTTTAAACTAAACATAACTCTAACTCTAACCCTAAACCTTGGCCTAAACCTAACACTAACACTAGCCCTAATTTAGCCCTATCCCTAAACACAATCCTATACCTAGCCATAAGACAAACTCTAACTCTCACACTAGCTCTATCACTTTTTCTAACCATATTCCTAACCATAACCCTAACCCTAGCCCTAACCACTTTCCAAACCCTTGCCCTATCCTTAGCCCTAGCACTATGCTTAGATCAACACCTATCTCTAAATCTTACAGTAACGTGAAGCCTAAGCTTAACCCTAACATTAGCCCTAAGCCTAATACTAATCCTATAAATAGTCCTAACCCTAGCCCTAGCCTAAAACAAAACTGAGCCATAGCTCTAACACTAATCCTCAAACTAAACAAAACCCTAACCATACACCTACCCCAAACCCTATACCTAATTTGAGTTTTAAGCCAAACCCTAAAATTAACTCTGACCCTGACTCTGACAATAACATTAACCCTAGCTCTAAACATCACTTTAACCTTAAACCTAACCCTAACACTCAACCTAGCCCTAACCTTAACCCTAAAATTAACCCTAAATGTAACCCTAGTAGTTACATTAGCCATAAACCTAAACCTAGCATTAATTAAACCCGAAACCTAGCCGTAATCTGAGGCCTATCCCAAGCTTTAAACCTAACCCAAGTTGTAACCATAACCTTAGCCCTAATCATAATCATAAGCCTAGCCCTAACCCTAGTCTAACCCTATCCATTACCATAAACATAACCCTATTTATTACCATAAACATAATCCTAACCCTAGGCCTAAACCTAACACTATCTCTAATCCTATTTCTATCTATAACCATAAACCTAACCTGAAACCTATCATTACTCCAATCCTAACCCTAATGCTAATTTGTTCTCTAACTTTAGATCTTAACCTATTCCAAACCTTTACCCAGACCTAGGGGTATAATAATACCCATAGCCATAAATCTGACCCTACCCCTAAACCTAACCCTTACACTAGATGTAGCCATAATACTAAACATAAAATTATCTTTAAAGATAATTCTACACCTGAAATTAGCCGTACCCCAAATCCTAGCCCTAACCCTAAAACAAACACTAGCCCCCATCCTAGCACTAAAGCTAGCTTTAATCATAACCCTAACCCTAATCAAAGCCCTCATCCCAATTCTAAATATCACCCTACCTCTAAACCCAGCTATAACAACATCCCTTACTTTAACTTAATACTAACGCTAACCCTACTCTATATTTAAGCTGAACACTAACCATAACCCTCATACTAGCACGAATTTAGCCCTAATCCTAAAACTGATTTTATCCCTAACTTTAAATCTTAACCTCTCCAAACCTTACCCCAGCTCTTCTCCGTAATAATACCCCTAGCCCTAAACATGACCCTAACCCTAAATCTAACCCTTACACGAGACATAGCCATAATCCTAAATGTAAAATTATTTTCAAACATAATTCTAGACCTGAAATTAGCCATACCCCAAATCTTAGCCCTAACCCTAAAACAAACACTAGCCCTCATCCTAGCCCTAAACCTAGCCTTAATCATAACCCTAACCCTAACCCAAGCCCTAACCCTAATTTTAAATATCACCCTAACTCTAAACCTAGCTATAACATCATCCCTTACCCTAAACATAATCCCTAATCAAACCCTACTCTATATTTAAGCTGAACACTAATCCTATCCTTAATCCTAGCCCTAATTTATCCATTTCCCTAACCCAAGTCCTAAGACTAACTCGAACACACACTAGCTCTATCCCTAGTTCTAATCCTATTACATACTAAAATCTACACTAGCCCTAACCCTTGCCCTATCCAGAGTCCTAATCCTAAACCTAGATCTAACCCTAATCTAAATCTAACCCTAACCCTAAGCTTAAGCCTAACACTAACACTAGCCCAAACCCTAACACTAATCATAAAATTAGCACTAACCATAACCCTAGAGGTAAAACAAAACTAAGCAATAGCCCTAACTCTAAATCTTCACTTAAACCACACTAACACTACATCTAGAACTAACCCTATCCCTAATTTGACTCTAACTCCAACCTTAAAAGTAACCCTGACACTTACATATATCCTAACACTCACCCTAGCTCTAAACACCATTCTAACCTTAAACCCATACGTACCACTAACCCTATCCCTAATACAATTCCTAACCCTAACTCTGACACTCACTCATATCATATCACTAACCCTAGCTCTAAATTTCACTCTAACCTTAAACCTAAACCTAAACTGATACCTACCACTAACCCTATCCCTAATACAATTCCTAACACTAACCTTGACCCTCACTCATATCCTAACACTAACCCTAGCTAAAAATATCACTCTAACCTTATACCTAACCCTAAACCAATACCTACCATTAACCCTATCCCTAATACAATTCCTAACCCTAACCCTGAACCTCACTCATATCGTAACACTAACCCTAGCTCTAAATATCACTCTAACCTTAAACCTAAACCTAAACCCTAAAATTAACCCTAATGGTAACCCTTGATATTACATTAGCCATTGCCCTAACCCTAGCCCTAAACCTAACACAAAAACTAGCCCTAAACCAAGCTCTACACCTAGCTTTAACCATAACCCTAACCCTAACATCTCGATCAATACCTATCCCTTACCCTTAGCAAACCTCTAACCCTAATAGTAACCCTAGAACTATTCCTAATCCTTAGGCCAACCAAAATCCAAACCCTTTTAATAGTCCACACCCTAGCCCTCATTCTAGCTCTAATCTTATCCCAAACCCTATCACTAAGCCTGAGCCTTATTCTGACCCAAACAATAGCACTAAGTCTAAACCTGAAATTAAGCATAGTGCAAACCCTAACACTGGCACTACCAGTAAACTTATAATTAAACCAAACCCTAAACCTAGCCCTATGACTAACTCTAACTCTCACACTATCCCTATCCCTAGTTCTAACAATATTTCTTACCATAAGCCCAAACCTGGCCCTGAACTAATTCTTGTATTATCCTTACTCCTTGCCCTAAACCTAGGTCTAACCCTAACTCTAAAACTAACCCTAACACGAATCGTAAGCCTAACACTAACACTAGCCCTAACTCTAATGATAATTATAAAAATAGACCTAACTCTAGCAGTAAAACAAAATTGAGCAATGGCACTAACCCTAAACATTAACTTAAACAACCAAAAAACTACATCTAGACATAACCCTAGCCCTAATTTGAATTCTAACCCTAACCATAAAATTAACCCTGACACAGACTCATATCATAACACTCACCATAGCTCTAGACACCATCCTAACCTTAAACAAAAACCTAACAGTAACCCTATTGCTAATTCGAGTCCTAATCCAAACCTTGACCCTGACTCATATTCTAACACTAACCGTAACTCTAAATATCACCCTAACATTAAACCTAACCTAACACTAGACCTACCCCTAACCCTAACCCTAAAACTAACCCTAATTGTAACCCAGGTTCTTACATTAGCCATTAGCCCTAGCCCTAACACTAACACAAAAACAAGCCCTAATCCATGCTCTAAACCTAGCTTTAACCCTAACCCTAACCTTAGCTCTAGCCTTATTCCTATCCGTAAGCAAAACCCTAACCCTAATGGTAACCGTAGACCCATCCCTAATTCTTAGGCTAACCAAAATCCTAACCACATTAATAGACCTGACCCTAGCCCACATTCTAACTGTAATCCTATCCCAAACTCTAATGCTAACCCTAACCCTTATTCTGACCCTAACACTAAACTTAGGTCTAAACCTGACACTAACCCTGGATCAAACTCTAACACTGGCAATACTGATAAAATTATTCCAAAACCTAACTCTACCACTAGCCTTAGATCTAAAACTAATCCTAAATCTAGCCTTAACTCTAGCCCTAAACCTAAACAAAAACCTAGTCCTAAACCTAACAATAACCCTTACCCTAACCCAAACACTCCCCCTACCCCTAGACCGAGCCCTACTTCTGGCTATAAAACTAACTGTAACTCAAAGCCAAACACTCACCAGCATTTAAGAGTAAACGTACATCTAAACGTGACACTAACAAACAAAAAAAAACAAAAAACAAAAAAAATATATGAATCTAACACTAGACCTAGCCATAACCCTAACCCTAAAACTAGCCCTACACATAACCCTAGTTCTTACATTACCCACAGCCCTAACCCTAATACAAAACCTAGAGCTAATCCTAGGCCTTAACCTAGCCCTAAGTGTAACCTAACCCTTACCTTAGCCCTAATCCTAACTTAAACTAGTCCTAACCCTAGCTCAAAGCCTAATCCTTATCATAAACATAAACCTAGAACAATCCCGAACTCTAACCCTAAATCTAGCACTAATCCTAACCTTAACCCTTGCCCTAACCCTAGCTTTAAACCTACCCAATACCCTAACCTAACCCTAAACTTATTGGTAACCCTAGCCTTAACCCTAACCATACAATAACCCTAACCAGGAAACTAAACATACACCTAACTCTAAAACTAACACTCACAATAATCCTAACCCTAGCTCAAAACCTAACCCTTACCATAAACCTAAACGTAGCCATAGCCCTAACCTTAAACCTAAACTTTAATTTAACCCTAACCCTAAACCTAAATCTAATCCTATCCATTACACTAAACCTAACCCCAAACCTAATATAATCCTAGCCCTAAACCTAAATCTTATCCTAAAACTACCATAATTCTATCCCTAGACCTAAACTTTAACCTAATTCATGCTCTGAAAATACCCCTAGCTCATAACATAACCCTTATGCTAAACATAACCCTAAAAATAACCCTAGTTCTAACCCTCAACCTAACCCAAACTCAAGACCTAATCCCAACCATAAACTTAGCCCTAAACTTAACTCTAACTGTGTCCATTACCCTAAACATAAACCTTACCCTAATGCTAACCCTAGGCCTATCCATAACCATATCACTAACCCCAAACCTATCAATTACCCTAAACCTAATCTGAACCCTAAATCTAACGCTATTATTACCATAAACTTAAACCTAATGCTAATTTAAACACTAACCCTAAATTCAAACCTAAACCAAACCCTAACTCTGAACATAACCCTAAAAATTCCCCTAGCTCTAAAACTGACTCTTACCCTAAACCTAACTCTTACACTAGACCTAGCCAAAAACCTAAGCTTGAAATATCCTTAATGGTAACCCTAGACCTGACATTAGCCCTAGCCATAAACTTATCCCTAACCCTAACACAAACCCTAGTCCTTATCTTAGCCCTTAACATAGGCTTAATCATAACTCTAACCCTAAACCTGGCCCTAACCCTAACACTAACCTTAGCCCTAATCTTAGCCCTAATTTAGCCATATCCCTAGTTTAATCATAACCTAGCCCTAGGAACTAAGTCTAACTCTCACCCTTGCCTTAATACTAGTTATAAACTTATCCCTTAAAGGAAATCTAATCCTAGCTCTAACCCTAGGCCTAACCCTAGAACTTTTCTTAGCCCTTGCCCTAACCCTAGATCTAAACTTAAATCTGAGTCTAATACTAAAATTTAGCCTAAACCTAAACCTAACACTAGCCCTAACCATAACCCCAATGCTAATCCTAGAACTAGTCCTAACTCAAACCCTAGCCCTAATACAAAACCAAGCCATAGCCCTAACCCTGACCCTTAACGAAACCAAACCTTAAGCCTACACCTAGCCATATCCCTAGCCCTAATTTGAGTTTTAAGTCGAAAAATAAAACTAACCCTGAACCTGACCTAACCCCAAATCTAGATTTAAACATCACTCACATCCTAACCCTAAATCTAACACTAGACATAGCCCTAAACCTAGAGCTAAGTTAACTAGCCTTAACAGTAACCCTAGTACTTATATTAGACATAACCCTAACCCTAGGCTTTACTTAACCCAAAACCTAGCCTGAATCTCTGTCCTAAACTTAGCTTTAACCCTAACCTTAACCCAAACCCTAGCACTAATAGTAACCATAACCCTAGCCATAAACTTAGCTCTAACCCTATCGATTACCCTAACCATAACCCTAACCCTAATGCTAATCTTAGGCTTAAACGTAACCCTATCTAATTGTAACCCTATCCATTACCCTAAACTTAACCTGAAACCTAAACCTAACCCTATCATTACCCTAATTTTAACCTTAATGTTAATTCAAGCCCTAACTTTAAAATTTAACCTATCCCAAACACTAATAATGACACTTACCCTAATAATATCCTTAGCTCTAAACTTGACCCTAACCTTAAACCTACCATTACGCAAGATGTAACCATAAACCTAAATCTAAAACTATTTTTAACAATAATGCTATACCTCAAATTAGCCCTAGCCCTAAACCAAACCATAACCCGAGTTTTAACCCTAATTCTAACCCTTGTCCTAGCCCTAAACAGAGCTATAACCCCATCCCGTACACTAAACCTAATCATAACCCAAACGTAAACCCTAACCCATCGCCCTAACTCTTGGCTTAATAACAACACTAAGCCTAGCACTAATCCTAGCCCTAATTTAGTCCTATCCAAACCCTAAACTTAGCCCTAAGACTAACTCTTGCCCTAGCCCTATCCCTAGATCTATCCTTAGTCCTAGCCCTAATTCTAACTCTAAATCTAAACCTAACTCTAAATTTAACCGTAACTATAAGCCTAAACCAAAAATTAACATAGCCCTAACAATAATGCTAATTCTAAAACTTGAACTACCCCTAGTCCTAGTCATAAAAAAACCAAGCCATAGCCCTAACACTAACCCTTATGCTAAACCAAACTCTAACCCTACATCTAGCCCTAACCCTAACTCTAAAACTAACCCTGAACCTGATGCTGACACTAACACTAGTCCTAGCTCTAAACATCACCCTAACCTTAAATTAATTGTAGCACTAGACCTAGCTGTAACTCTAACCATAAAAGTAGCCCTAATCATAACCCTAGTTCATACATTAGTCATTGTCCTAACTCTACCCTTAACCCTAACACAAATCCTACCCATAATCTAAGCCCTAACCCTAGATTTAACCCAAATCTTAACCCTTACTTTAGCCCTAACCCTAGCTCTAAAACTTTCCCTTACCCAAAGCCAAACCCTTACGCAAATGTTATCCCTAGCACTAACCCTAATCCTTAGCCCAACATCAACTCTAACCATATTGCTAGTCCTAACCCTAGCCCTCATTCTAGCTCTAATACTAACCATGAACATTATTCTGACCCTAACATTAACCCTGGGTCTAAACCTGACCCTATTCCTAAACCAACCCAAACACTAGCCCTGCCGGTAATGGTATATGTATACTTAATCCTAACACTAGCCCTAGACCTAAAGCTAATCCTAAAAATAGCTATAACTCTAGCCCTGGACCTAAAAAATAACCTAGCCATGGCACTCACAATAACCCTTAACCTAAACCAAACACTAATCCTACACCTAGACCTAAACCTAGTCCTAATTGTGGCTATAACCCTAACCCTAACCCTATCCCAAACACTGATCCTTACCCTACCACTAAACGTAGCTATAAATCTGACCCTAACACAAAACCTAGACCTAACAATAGACCTCGCCATAACACTAACCCTAATATTAGCCCTAAACCCAACCCTAGCTCTTTCATTACTCATAGTTCTAACCCTAGCCCTAAATGTAACATAAAACCTAGCCCTAATCCTAGGCCTAAACTTAGTCCTAAGCATAACCCTAAAAGTAATCATAGCCCTAACACTAACCCTAACCCATGCCTTAGACCTAACACTAGCTCAAGGAAATCCCTTGCACTAAACATAACTCTAGCCCTATCCTAAACCCTAACACTAATCCTAGCTCTAATCCGAGCTTTAATCCTAGCCCAAATTTAGCTGTACCCCTACCCATTATCCTTACTCTAACCCTAATTATAACTCTATCCCTAAAACAAAACCTAACCATAAACATTAATGTAACCCTAGACCTAACCCGAAACCTAACCCTTGCAATAGCCGTAACCTTAGCTGAAATATTAAGCCTTACACTAAAACTAATCCTAACACTAGCTCTAACTCATACCTTAACCCTAACCCTAACCCTACCTTTAATATTATCCATTACCCTAAACAGAACCCTAACCATAATTGAAATCCTATTCATATCCCTAACCCTAAACCAAACCATAAACTTAAACATAACCATAGACCTAAATTTAAACCTAAGCCTCACCCTAGCTCTAACCCTAGCTCAAACACTAAACTTTACCCTAACCTAATCAACCCTAGCCCTAAACCTAACACATACCCTAACCCTAATACTTACCTTAAACCAATCCTATCCCTAAACCTAACCCAAATCCTTGACATAATCCAAACCATAGCCAAGCCCTAACCTGAGCTCTAAACCTATCCAATACACTAAACATAACCCTAACCCTAATGCTAACCCTAATCCTATCACCAAACCTAAGCCATTCTTTACCCTAGGTCTTGGGTTAGGGTTAGGGATAGGGCAGAATTAGGGCTAAGATTAGGGCTAGGGTGAGTAATAGGGTTAGGGCTATGGTTAGGGTTAACGTTAGGATTAAGGCTAGATTTAGGGCTAGGATAAGTACTGGGGTTTTGTTAGGGCTAGGGCTAGGATTAGGGCTAGGGCTAATGTCAGGTTTAATGTTATGGTTGAGGATAATTTTAGGCTTATGTTTGTTGTTAGGTCTAATATAACTGTTAGGTTAGGGTAAGGTTCAGATTTAGAACTAGGGGAATTATTAGGGTCAAGGTCAGGGTTAGAGTTTGTTTGAGTTTAGGGTTTTGGGTTAGGGCTCGAATTATCAGTAGGGTAAGGATTAGGGTAATGATAGGGTTTTGTTTAGGGTTCAGGTTAGGTTTAGGGTAATTGATAGGATTAGGGTTAGCGATAGGGTTAGTGTTAGGCCTCTTGTTAGCATTAGGCTAGGAGTAATATTTAGGATAATGGATAGGGTTAGAATAATGTTAGGGCTAGTCTTATGGTTAGGAATAGGTCTTGAATTAGGGTTAGGAGTAGGGTTAGAACTAGAGTTAGTATTAGGGTTATGTTTAGCATAAGGGTTAGGTTTTGAGTTAGGCTTAGGCCTATGGCGAGGGTTAGGTCTAGAATTAGATCTAGGGATAAAAATACAGTACAATTAGGGTTAGAGTTATTATTAGGGCTAGAGTCACCATATGGGTAGGGTTATGGTTAGAGAAATGGATATGGCTACATGTAGGTATAGGGTTATGGTTAGTGTTAGATTGAGGTTTAGATTTAGGGTTAGGGATATGGTTATGTTTAGGTTTATGGAAAGGGTTAGCGTTTGTGCTAGAGTTAGGTCTATGTCTAGTGTGAGTTTTAGGGTTAGGTCTAGGGTTTGTTTTCTTGTTAGTTTTAGAGTTGTGGTTAGTTCTAGAGTTATCAATAGGTTTAGGGTTAGGTTTAGGGTAATGGGTAGGTTTAGATCTAGGTTTAGGTCTAGGGTTAAGTTTAGGATAGGGCTAGTGTTAGGGGTATATTTAGGGATAGGTGTAGGTTTATGTTTAGGGTAAGGTTAGGCTTTGAGCTAGGGTGAGGTATAATTGAGTGTTAGGTTATGGTTAGGGTTAGGGTTACACTTAGGGCTATTTTTAGGCCTAGCATTAGCTCTAGGTTTTGTGTTAGGTTTAGGCCTAGGATTAGGGCTGTGGGTAATGATTATGGCTACTTTTAGGGTTAGGGTTATGGCTAGGTCTAGTGCTAGTTTTAGATATTCGGTTAGGGTCAGGTTCAGAGGCAGGTTTATTGTTAAAGCCAGGGTCAGTGTTCGGGTTAGAGTTAGAGTTTGGGTTACAGCCAGAATAAGGACTGGGTTTAGGTCTAGGGGTAGGGTTAGTGTTTGGGTTAGGTTCAGGGTTATTGTTAGGGCTAAGGCTAGGTTGTTGTTTAGGTCTAGGGATAGAGTTAAGTCTAGATTTAGANAAAGGTAGGTTTAGGATTTGGTTTACATTTATGGTTAGGGTTAAAGCTTATGTTAGGGCTTGGATTAGGGCTAAGTTTTAGATTAGGTTAGGGCTAGGGTTAGGGCTATGGCTAATGTAAGATCTAGGGTTATTATTAGTATTAAAATTAGGGTTAGTGTTTGGTCTAGGTCTAGTGAAAGTATTATCTTTAGGGTTCGTGTGATATTTAGATCTAGGATTAGTGTTAAGATATATGTCAGGGTCAGGAATAATTTTAGGCCTAGGACTCAAATTAGAGTAAGGAGGTTATGGTAGTTGTAGGGTTATGGTTTAGGTTAAAGTGTAGAGTTAGGGCAATGGCTCCATTTTGTTTTAAGGCTAAGGCTAAGGTTAGGGCTAGTTTTAGGATTAGTGATAGTGTTAGATCAAGTGGTAGTGTGAGGTTTAGGCTTAGGTTTAGGGTTAGATTTAGATTTAAGTTTAGGTCTAGGGATTGATCTAGGACTAAAATTAGGGGTAAGGTTAGGGCTTGTTTTAGGGTTATGGTAACTGATAGGGTTAGTACTATAAATAGGGCTAGGGTGAGTGTTAGAGTTAGTTTTAGGCCTAGGGTTAGGGTAGGATTAGGGTTGGGGCTAAATTAGGGGTAGGATTTGCGGTAGAGTTAATATTAGGGTTAGGCCTATGGTTAGGCCTTGAGTAAGGGTTAGTGTTAGGGTAAGGATTAGGGTTAGAGTTAGGGGATAGGATGGGGTTATAGCTAGATTCAGGGCTAATGGAAGGGTTAAAATCAGGGTTAGGGCTAGGGTTAGGGTTCAGGTTAGGATTAAGGCTAGGTTTAGGGGTAGGATGAGGGCTAGGGTTTGGATTAGGTTTAGGGCTAGTATTAAGGCTAGGGCTAATGTGAGGTCTAGATATATGGTTAGGGTTAATTTTAGGGTTAGATTGTGGCCAGGTCTAGTGTAAGGTTTAGGTTTAGGTTAAAGGTCAGGTTTAGAGCTAGGTATATTATTAGGGTCAGGGTTGGGAAGAGTTTGGTTTAAGTTAAGGTTTAGGGTTAAGGCTTGATATTTTGTTAGTGTTAGGGTTAGGGTTAGGGTAATGAATACAGTTAGTTTAAGGGTTCAGTTTAGTTTAGAGTAATGGTAAAGGTTGGTGGTATGGATAGTTTTAGCGTTAGGCATAGGTTAGCATTTAAGTTAAGTTTATCTTTAGGGTAATGGTTAGGGTTAGAGCTAAGGTTAGGGGTAAGGTTAAGGTTAGAATTAGGGCTAGTATAGGGTTAGGCCTAGGGTTAATGTTAGGATTCAGTTTAGGGTGTTAGCATTAGAGCTAGGGTTAGGGCTAGGGCAAGGGTTAGGGTTAGGTTTAGGTCTAGGGTTACAGTTAGGGTTACCATTAGGGCTAGGTTTAGGGCTAAGATAATGGCTAGTTATTGTGGGAAGTTTATGGCTAGCATTAGGGCTATGAGTAATGTAAGAGCTAGGGTTAGGTTTATGACTAGTTTTAGGGTTAGGGTTAAGGATAAGTCTAGTGTTAGGGTTAGGTTTTGAGTTAGAATAAGGTTTAGAGCTAGAGTTTGGGTTATGGTAAGGTTCATTGTTCAGGTTAGGGTTAGGTTTATGATTAGGATCAGAATTAGGACTAGCATTGGGTCTAAGGATAGGGTTAGTCTTTGCATTAGGTTAAGGGTTATTGTTAGGGCTAGTGCTAGGTTTTTGTTTAGGGCTAGGGCTAGATTTATGACTCTATTTAGGATTAGGTTTGGGCCATTTCTAGTGTTATGGTTAGGTTTTGTTATACTTTTACTGGTAGGGGTACTGGTTAGGGTTCTGTTTAGGGTTGGGTTCAGGTTTATACCTAGGGTTCGTGTTAGGTCAGAATAAAGGTCATGGTAAGGGTTTGGGTTTTGGTTAGGGTTGGAGCTAGAATGAGGGGTAGTGTGAGGACTAGTAATAGACTTAAGTTTTGGGGTAGGCTAAGGATTAGGATTAGAACTACTATAGCATTAGGGTGAGGGTTTGGCTTAATGTAAGGGATAGTTTTAGAGGTGGGGTTAAGTTTTTTGTTAGGGTGAGGTTTAGGGCTATGGTTAGGATTAGGGTTAGATTTAAACCTAGGGTTAATGCTCTGATTAGGGCTAGAATTTTGTTAGCATTAGGTCTATGGCTAATGTAAGAAATAGGTTTCCGATTAGAGGTAGTTTTAGGGTTAACATTATGACAATGTTTAGAGCTAGGGTTAGTGTTAGGGTCTGAGTCAGAGTCAGGGTTATTTCTAGGTTTAGGGTTAGAGCTCAAATTAAAGTTAGGTTTAGGGCTAGGTGTAGGGTTAAGTTTTGGTTTATGTTAAGGTTTAGGGTTATGTTTATGGTTCGGTTTTGTTTTAGGGCTAGGGTAGGTTTAGGGGTAGTTTTTAAATTAGCATTAGGGTTTGGGCTAGTGTTAGGGTTAGGTTTACACTTAAAGTTAGGTTTAGATCCATGTTTAGGGCTAGGGTGAAGGTTAGGGCTAGGATTGGGGCTAAGGATAGGGCTAAGTTTTGGTTTATGGTAAGGGATAGGTTTAGAACTAGGGCTAGGGCTAGGGTGAGAATTAGACTTAGTCTTGGGGCTAGGGCTAAGGTTAGGTTTAGGGNGGTTTAGTGTTAAAGCTAGGGTGAGGGCTTAGATTAGAGCTAGTTTTTGGGTTAGGTTAGGGCTAGGGTAGCACTATGTCTAATGTAAGATCTAGGGATATGAATATGGATAGTTTTAGGGTTAGTGTTAAGTCTAGGTCTAGTGATAGGTTTAGGTTTAGGTTCAGGGTGATGATTAAAGATAGGGTTAATGTTAGTGTTAGAGACAGGATCATTGTTACCTTTAGGGTTAGGGATAGGATGCAAATTAGGGCTTGGGTTAAGGCTAGGTGTAGGGTTACTGTTTGTGTTAGGGTTAGGGTAAGAATTTGGGATAGGGCTAATATCAGGTCTAGGTTTAGGGTAAGTACTGTGGCTCAGTTTTGTTTTAGAGCTAGGGCTCAGGTTAGAGCTAGCTTTAGGATTACTAATAGGGTTAGTGCTAGTGGTAGGGTGAGGTTTAGGCTTATATTTTTTGTCATTGTTAGATCTAGGTTTAGGTCTAGGGCTAGGATTAGGGCTAAGTTTAAGGCTCTTGTTAGTGCTACGGTAAAAGATAAGGTTACAACTAGAAATAAGGCTAGGGTGTGAGGTAGAGTTAGTCTTTGGGCTAGGGTTACAGGTTGGTTTAGGGTTAGGGGTGAATTAGGTCTAGGATTATCACTATGGTTAGTGTTAGGGTTAGGCCTTAGTGTAAGGGCTAGAGTTAGGTTAATGTTAGGGTAAGGGTCAGTTTTAGTGTTAGGGGAAAATGGATTTGTTCATAGTTTTAGGGATAGGGCAAGGGTTATACTTAGGGTTAGGGCTAGTGTTAGGGTAGGGTTTTAAGGCTACGTTTAGGGCTAGGATGAGGGTTTGTGTTATAGCTAGGGCTAGGATTAGGGCTAGGGCTAATGTCAGGTCTAGCATTATGATTAAAGATAGTTTTAGTGTTAGGTTATGACTAGGTCTAATGTAAGGGTTAGGTTTAGGGTAAAGGTAAGATTAAGAGCTAGGTGTAATATTCGGGTCAGGGTCAGGGTTATGAATAGTTTTAGGTTAAGGTCTAGGCTTAAGGCTCAAATTAGCATTAGGTTTTGTGTAATGGATCGGGTTAGATTTAGGGTTCAGGTTAGGTTTGGGGTTCTGTATAGCATTAGGGATAGCTATATTATTGGGTTTAGTCCTATTGTTAGCATTTGGGTTTGGCTTATGTTTAGGGTAATAGATAGGATTACAGCTAGGTATGGGCCTAGTTTTATGGTTTAGGATTAGGGGTAGAGTTATATTTAGGCTTAGATTTAGGCCTAGGTTAGGGTTAGGTTTAGGGAGAGTTTTAGGCTTTGAGCTAAGTTTAGGGCTAGGGAAGGGTTAGGCTTAGAGCAGGTCTAGGTTAAAGGTTAAGGTGAGGGCTACGGTTAGCATGAGGTTTAGGGTTAGAGATATGGTAATGGATAGAGTTAGAGCTAGGGTTTAGGCAATGGTTACAGTTAAAGATAGGGTTAAAGTTACAGTTAGGGACAGGGTTATGTTAATGCTTAGGGTTAGGATTAGGGCTAGGTTTAGAGGTAATAATAGGGTTAGAGTTACTTTATTCAAAATTTTTTTATACAATCCAGGATTCATCTTTAACTAACCTTAATCTGTTCCCCAGGTTTAGGCCTTTTGTTTCAACTGTTTGGTTTCAGGAACAGTTAATATTTTCATTTTGACCTATACAAGTAAATGGAAATTGAACTAGAAATCAAACAGTGTTTATGCTTGCTTTTGAAACTGCAAACACACCCTCAATTCTTTTTGGGGACACTGTGGTATGTTCCTTGTGCATGTAGGCATAAGCTGAAGCATGCAATAACAACTTTATCTGAGAGCCCTTTAGGAGAAAGCAAGGAAATATGCATACACTGAAATTCGTCCCATAATTATTTGGTCAGATTTGTTTGATAACGCATGGGATTCATTATTTATCATGCCCCACAAATCTCTTCAAGTCTAGACCTAACCCTAATTCTAACCCCTCAAACCTAACCCCAGATCAAACCCTAAACCTTGCCCTAAACATAACCCTAGCCCAAACTCTAAACGTTACCCTAACACTAGCTATAACTCTATTCATTTCCCTAAACATAATCCTAAACATAATCCTAAAACTAATGCTAACCCTAGCACTATCCCTAACAATAACCCTACCCTAGCCCTGACTTGAACCTAACCCTCACCCTGGCACTAACACTAGCTTGATTCCTAACCCTTACCCTTAACCTAACCATAACACTAATCCAAGTCTTATCTGTAACCCTAACCCTAGCCCTAATCCTAACCTAAACCCTAGCCCTAACACTAGATCAAACCCTACCAATTAATCTAACACTAAACATAACCCTAATGATAACCCTAGACCTAAACCTAAACCTATCCTGGTGTCATCTTTTACCTAACCTTAATATGCTCCCCAGGTTTGAGCCTTCTTGTTTCAATGGTTCGCTATCAGGAACACTCTGTATTTTAAGGTTTCACTTCGTATTGACATATATAGGTAAATGAAAACGGAGATTGAAATCAAACCAGGTTGATGTTAGCTGCTTCAAACTTCAGACACTAAATCAGTTCTCTGTGGGAACTCTCTGGTTTGTTCCTTGTGAAAGTAGCCCTAAGACACAGATTGCAAAAACAACTTTATCCCTGAGCCCTTTAGAAGAAAACAGAGATATATGAATAAATTGAAATACCACCTAAATTATTTAGTCATATTTCTTTTATATTGAATAGGATTTATCTGATAGCTTAGCCTGGTAGGCTACCCAAGTTTGGGACTTCTAGGATCAACAGTTTTTTAAAGAGGTTAGGATTGGTGTTAAGATTAGTGTTAGGGCTAGTGTTAAAACTAGAATTAGGGTTAGAGTTAGTTTTGTTCAAATTTCTTTGATACTGGCCTGGATTCATTTTTCACCTATTCTTACTATACCCCACATGTTTGGGCATCCTAGGTTCAATGGTTCACTGTAAGGAACACTTTGCATTTTAAAGTTTCAGTTCATTTTGTCCAATACAGGTAAATGGAAATAGAGCTGGAAATCAAACAGCGTTGGTGCTAGCTGCTTGAATCTTCACACTTCATCAATTCTCTCTGGGCAATCTCTGGTTTGTTCTTGTGAAAGTAGACCTAAGCTGAAGCATGTAAAAACAACAGTATCCAAGAGTCCTTTAGGAGATAATAGGGAAATATGCATGTACTGATATACTCCATCAACTATTTGGTCAGATTTCTTTGATACTGCACAGCATTCCTCCCTTATCTTGCCTATACGTAGCCATAAATCTATCCCTAAAACGATCCCTAACCATAAACCTAGACCTGATATTACACCTAGTCCTAATGCTAGCCCTAACCCTAACACAAACCATAGCCTTAATCCTAGGCCTAACACTAGCTTTAATCCTAACCCTAAACTTAACCCTAGCCCTATCCCTAATTTTAACCCTTGCCTTAGCCCTAAACATAGCTGTAACATCATACCTTTCCCTACCATAACCCTAAAGCTAACATAGACCCAAACTTAGACTTAACACTAACACTATTCCTAGTCCTAATCCAAGCCCTAATTTAGCCCTAACCTTAACTGTAAATCTAACTCTAACCCTAAGACTAACTTTAACTCTCACCCTATTTCAATTAATACTTCTAAACCTATCACTTATCATACCCCCAAACCTAGCCCTTATCCTAGCTTAAACCCAAGACCTAACCTTTGCCCTAGCCCTAATCCTAGATCTAAACCTAACTCTAAATCTAACCCAAACCCTAAGCCTAAACCTCACCCTAACACTGGGCATAACCCTAACACTAATCCTAAATCTAGCCCTAACCCTAGACTTAATGTTAACACTACGCCAAACCCTAACACTATCATAATCCTTAAACCTATACATTACCCTAACCATAACCCTAAACCTAACATAACTGTAACTCAATTCCTAATCATTACCTTAAAAGTAACCCTAATCCTAACCCAAATTAACCTGATATTTGTCCCTATCAAATACCCTGAACCTAATGATAACCCTAGCCCTAACACTATCAGTCATCCAGATCATAAGTGTAACTCTAACCTAAACCTAATCCTAAACAACCCTCACCAGACTGTAAACTAACCCTAACTCAATCCCTAAACCATACCTTAACCCTAAACCTAACCTAACCTTGCTCAATCCCTAACCATTACCTTAAAACTAAACTTAATCCTTACACTAACCTTACATTTAAACCTATCCAAACCTGAACCTAAAGATAATGTTAGCCCTTACACTAACACTAATCCAGACCTTAAGTGTAACTCTAACCTAGACCTAAACTTAAACCAAAACCTGACCATAGGGTGAACTAACCCTAGCTCAAAACCTAAACCGTACCCTAACCCTAACCCTAACTCTATACTAGGCCTAACCCTAACCCAAACTCTAGTCTTAATACTAACCATAACCCTAGCCCTAACACTAGCTCTAATCCTATCATTACCCTAATAATAACACTTACCCTAGTGCTAACGCTAGGCCTAAACCTGACCCTATCGTTAACTCTAACCCTGTCAATAACCCTACACCTAACTTAAACCCTAACCTAAGAGTCTCATTACCTTAACCCTAACCAAATGCTAATTCAATCCCTAACCCTAAATCCTAACCTAAAATAAACCCCAAACCTTGGCCTAACCCTAATAGTACACCTAGCTCTAAACCTGACCCTTACCCTAAACCTAACCCTTATATTAGACCTAGAATTAAACCTAACCTTAAATATGTCCCTAACCATAACCCTAGACCTTACACTAGCCATAGCCCCAATTCTTGTCATAAACCTCAAACAAATCTTAGCCCTCATCCTAGCCCTAAACCTAGCCTTATTAATAACCAAAACCATAACCTTAGACCTAACAATAATTCCATTTTCTACTTAGCTCTAAACCTAGCTATATCTCATCCCTTTCCCGGATCTTAACCCTATCAAAGCCTATACCTAAGCCTAACACTAGTCCTAAACCTAACACTAGACCTAATCCTAGCCTTAATTTAGCCCAAAACCTAACCTAACCCTAGCCCTAAGACTAACTCTTGCCCTAGCCCTAATCCTAGTTCTAACCCTAATGGTTATTATAATTCTAACACTTGTCCTAAACTTAGCCCTAACCTTAGCCCTAGCCCTAATCCTACATCTAAACCTAACTCTAAATCTAACCTTAACCCTATTCCTAAACCTCTCACGAACACAAGCTGTAACACTAACACTTATCCTAAATCTAGCCCTAACCTAGACCTAGCCCTACAATAAAAAGAGCCATAGTCCTAACCCCAACTCTTAACCTAAACCAAAACCTAACTCTACACCTAGTCCTAAACCTAGCTCTAATGCGAGTCCTATCCCTCACCCTAAAACTAACCCTGACCCTGATTCTGACCCTAACACTAACCCTAGCTCTAAATATCACCTAAAACTTAAACCTAAACCTAACACTAGACCTAGCCTTTACCCTAAACCTAACACTAGACCTAGCCTTTACCCTAACCCTAAAACTAGCTCTATTCATAACCCTAGTTCTTACATTAGCTATAGCCCTAACCCTAGCCCTAATCTAACCCAAAACCTTGCCCTAATTAGAGACCTAATACTAGCTTTATCCATAAATATAACACTAATCCTAACCCTAACCCTTACCCTAAACCTAACCCTAAACCCAAACTTGCTCTTATCCTAAACATTACCCTATCCAAAATCTTAATCATAACCCTAGCCCCAATCCTAGGTGTAACTATATCCATTACCCTAACCCTAACCATACCCTAATGATAACTTGAGGATAACCCTAAACCTATTCTTAAACCTAAAACTATCTATTATCCTAAATCTAACCTGAACCCTAAACCTAACCATATCCATAACCATAACCATAACCCTAAAGCTAATTTGAGCCCTAAACATAATCATTAACCTAACTCAAACCATAATTCTGAATCTGACCTTAATAATATTCCTAGCTCCAAACCATACCCTAAACCTTAATGTAACACTCACACTATACCTAGCCATAATCCTAACCCTAAATCTATAGCTAAATCTAACCCTATACCTGACATTAGCTTTAGCGTTAAATGTAGCCCTGAACCTAACACAAACCCTAGCCCTAATCCTAGCCCTAAACTTAGCCTTAATCCTACACCTAACCCTAACCCTAGCCCTAACCCTAACCCTATCCCTGGTCCTAGCCATAGCTCAAACCCTATAACTTACACTAAGTCAAACCCTAAAGCTATTGCTACCCTAGTTCTAAACCTAATCCTTTGTCTACCCCAAACTCTAACTCTATTATTTGTCCTAAACCTAGCCCTCATCCTACCTCTAAGCTTAAACCAAACCCTAACCCTAACAATGATCCTTATTCGGACCCTAACACTAACCTTAGGTTTAAACCTGAAACTACCCCTAAACTGAAACCTAATACTAGCCCTACCTGAAAACCTATACCTAAAACTTATATAACTCTAGCCCTAGACCTATATCTAATCCTAAATTTAGCCATAACTCTAGCCATCAACCTAACAAAAACCCTTAATCTAACCCAAACACTAACTCACCCTAGACTTAACCCTAGTCCTTATTATGTCCCTAACCCTAAAATTAACCCTAACCCTAACACTGACCCTTACCCTAACAAAAAACATAACTCTAAATCTGATCCTTTCCCAAAAACTAACCCTAAAACTAGCCATACCCATAACCCTAGCTCTTAGATTACCCATAAAATTAACACTGGTCTTAAACCCCATGCAAAACCTAGCTCTAATTGTAGTCCTAAACTTAACCCTAAACATAAACCTAACTCTAATTCTAGTCCTAAACCTAACTCTTACCAACACCAGCCCTAACCCAAGATCAAACCCTAAACCTTGCCCTAAACATAACACTTGCCCAAACCCTAAACGTTACCCTAACCCTAGAACTAACTCTATTCATTACACTAAACATAACCCTAAACCTAATGCTAAACTTAGCACTATCCCTAGCCCTAACCCTACCCTAGCCCTGACTTTAACCTAACCCTCACCCTCGAAATAACCCTAGTATGATTCCTAACCCTTATCTTTCATCTAACCATAACACTAACCCAAGGTTTATCTGTAACCCTAACCCTATCTCTAATCCTAAAATTAACACTAGCCCTAACACTAGATAAAACCCTATCCATTACCTTAACCCTAAACCTAACCCTAATGATAACCCTAGACTTAAACCTAAACCCACCCTAACCCTAAACTTAAACCACATCCTAGAAATTACCATAAACCTAAGACTAATCCTATACCTAACCCTATCTCAAACCCTAACCCTTATCCTAAACCTAGTCCTACCGTAACTCTAAAATTGACTCTTACTCATTGACATCTAAAGCTATCAATAACCTAATACTAATGTTAACCCTAGCCCTAACTCTAACACTAACCATAACCATAACCCTAAACCTAACACTAGCCCTAGCACTAACAATAGCTCAACCCTAAACCATACCCTTATCCTAATTCTAACCCTAACCCTAGCCCTAACCTTGACCCTACCCCTAATTCTAGCCCAAATCCTAACCATAACCCTAGCCTTACCCTCGCTCTAACTCCATAAATTACTCTAATGATAACCAGAACCCTAATGCTAACCCTTGGCCTAACACTAAACCTATCACAAAACCTAACAATATCCATCACCCTAAACCTAACCTGAACCCTAAACTTAACCCCTATACATTACCCTACCTAGCTCTAACCTTAAAACCTAAACCTTAAGATAACCCAAACCCCAAACCTGCCTCTGACCCTAATAAAACCCCTAGCTCTAAACATGACCCTTACTCTAGACCTAACCCTTAAACTATACCTAGCCATAAACCTAACCCTAAAACTATCCCTAACTGTAACCCTAGACCTGATATTAGCCCTAACCCTAATTCTTACCCTAAACTTAACACAAAACCCAAAACTAATCCTAGCCTTAAATCTAGCCTTAATCCTAACCTGAACCATAATCCTAGCCCTAACCCTAATGCAAATCGTAAAACTAGCCCTAACCCTAACCCTAGCACTAAAACAAAACAAAGCAAGGGGCCCTAACCTAAACCTTAACTTAATACAAATTCTAACACTACACCTAGACAAAACCCTAGCCATAATTCGAGTCCTACTTCTAACCTTAAAAATAACCCTGACTCTGACTCATATCCAAACCCTCACCCTATCTCTACACAACCCTAAATTTAAACCAAACACTTGCAGTAACCCTAGTCCTAATTTGAGTCATAACCCTAACCCTAAAAGTAACATTTACCATTACTCATATCCTAACACAAACTGTAGCTATAAATATCACACTAACATTAACACTAGAACTGCTCCTACCCCTAATCCTAAAACTAACCATAATTGTAATGCTAGTTTTTATATTAGCCTTAAACCTAACACAAACATAGCCCTAATCTGAGACCTAAACCTAGCTAAACCATAACCCTAACCCTAAAACTAACACTAACAATAGTTCAAAGACCAACCTTTACCCTAAACATAGACCTAGACCTATCCCTAACTCTAACCTTAACCTTAGTTTTAATTATAAACTTAACTCTATTCCTAAACCTAGCTCTAAACCTACCTATTACCCTAACCCTAACACTAAACCTATTGATAATCCTAGCCTGATCCCTAATGCTAACCCTAACCGGAATACTACCCCTAGACTCAACCGTAAATGTAACACTTGCCATAGGCCTAGCCCTAGCTCAAAACGTAACTCTTACCATAAACAAAACATAACCATAGCCGTAACCCTAAACCTAAACCGAAATCTAACCCTAACCCTAACTCTATATCAATCTGTATTCATTACCCTAAACCTAACCTTAATGATTACCCTAACCCTAACCCTACCACAATCCTATCCCTTGACCTAACCCTAAACCTAACCCTCACGCTAGCCCTAACCCTCGCTCAATACATAACCCTTATGCTAAACATAACCCTAACCCTAACCCTAGTTCTAACACTAACCTTAACTCTAACTCAAGACCTATTCTTAACCATAACCCTACCTCTAAACTTAGGTCTAACCCCATCTAATAACCTAAACATAATTCATATGCTAACCCTAAGCCTAATGCTAAACCTATCGGTAACCCAAACTGTATGAATTACCCTAAACCTAAACTGAACCCTAAACTAAACCCTATCATTACTCAACCCATATCCCTAATGCTAATTTGAGCCCTAAACCTAAACCTAACCTAAAACAAACCCTAACCCTGACCCTAACCTTAATAATTCCACTAGCTCTAAACTTGACCTTACTCTAAACCTAACGCTTACACTAGAATTAGCCATAAAGCAAACCCTAAAATTATCGTTACCCATAACCCTAGCATGATGTTAGCCCTTACCCTAATTTTAGCCCTAAAACAAAAACAAACACTAGCTCTCATTCTAGTCCTAAACCTCTTCTTAATTATAACCCTGACACTAACCCTACCCTTTACTCTAACTCTAAACCTCACCCTTCCTCTAACCTAGCTACATGGCCAACCCTCATCTTAAAATTAACCCTAATCCTAACCCTAAACTTAATGATAGGTCTAAGATGAACACTAACCCTACCCAAATCCTAAACCTAATTTAAACCTATCCCTAACCCTAACCCTAACCCTAACCCTAGCTCTAAGACAAACTCTAACTCTCTAATTTAACCTTATCCCTAACCCTAACACTAACCCTATCCCTAGATTTAACCCAATTCCTTACCTTAATCCTAACCCTAGCCCTAACCCTAAAGCTAACCATTTCCTTATCCTTAGTCCTAGACCTAACCCTAGATCTAATCCTAACTCTAAATGAAACCCTAAGACTAAGTCTAAGTCTAACCCTAACACTAAACTTACACTAGCCCTAACCCTAATGCTAATCGTAAAAGTAGCCCTAACCCTAACCCTAACACTAGGACTAAAACAAAACTGAGCAGTAGCCCTAACCCTAAAACTCAACTTAAGCCAAACCCTAACACTTAAACTAGACCTAACCCTAGATCTATTTAGAGTGCGAACCCTAACAATAACCCTAGCCCTTATTTGAGTCAAAACCCTAACTATGAAACTAACTCTGACCCTGACTCCTATCCTAATACCAATGCTAGCTTTAAATATCAACATAACCTTAAAACTAACCCTTACACTGGACGTCTAACCAATAACACAAACCCAAAATAGAACTCTAATTTTAACCCTGGGTTCTTACATTAGCCATTGCCCTAATCTTAGCCATTACCCTAACAGAAAAAGTAGCCCTAACTGAGACCTAAACCTAGCATCAACTGTACCCCAAACGCTACTCCTTACATTAGCTCAAACGTAAGAAAAATACTAACCCTAATGGTTAGCCCTAGACCTATACCTAATCCTAAGGCTAACAAAAACCCTAACTCAATTTGTCATCCTAAACCTAGCCCTCATTCTTGCTCTAACCCTATCCCAATCCCTAAACCTAACTCTGACCATTATTCTGACCATAACACTAACTCTAGGTCTAAATCTGACCCTAACCCTATACCAAACCCTAACACTAACACTGCCAATACTTACACCTAAACCTAATCCTATCAAGATCCCTGGACCTATACATAATCTTAAATCTAGCCTTAACTCTAGCCCTGGACTTAAAAAAAAATAGCCCTAGCCCTAACAATAACCCTTAACCTAACGCAAAGACTAAACCTAATCCTAGACATAAAGCTAATCCTAATTCTGGATTTAACCTTAACTCTACCTCTAACCTGAACACTGACCCTGCCTTTAACACTAAACCTATCTCTATACCTGAATGTAACTGAAACCTAAACCTAATATTAGACCTAGCTATAACCCTAACCCTACAACTAGCTTCAATTATAACCCTGGCTCTTACATTACCCATAACCCTAACCTCACTCATTAATCTAACACAAAACATAGAGTGAATCCTGGGCCTAAATTTTGCCCTAAGTGTGACCCTAACACTAACCCTAGCTCTAAACCTAATCCTAAACCTACGTTAGTCCTAACCCTAGCTCAAAGCCTAATCCTTACCCTACAAATAAACTTAGACCCATACCTAACACTGAACCTAAAAGTACCCGTAATTCTAACATTAACCCTAGCCTTAAACCTAGCTCTAAACCTACCCAATATTTTCACCTGAACCCTAACCCCATTAATAGCATTAACCATAGCCCTCACTCTAGCTTTAACCCTATCCCAAACCCTAATTTTAACCCTGAACATTTTCTAACCCTAACGCTAACCCTAGATCTAAACCTGACCCTAACCCTAGAACAAACCCTAACACTAACTCTAGACCTAAAACTAATTCTAAATCTAGCCTTAACTCTAGTCCAAGACATAAACAAAAACCTAGCTCTAACCAAAACCCTTAACCTAACCCAAACACTAATTCTACCCCTAGACCTAAACCTAGTCCTAATTCTGGCTCTAAACCTAATTCTAACTCTAAACCAAACAGTTACCCTGCCTTAAACAGTAAATCTACCTCTAAACCTGACCCTAACAGAAAATATAAACCTAACCCTAGACCTATCTATAACCCTAGCTCTACAACTAGCCCTAATCATAACCCTAGCTCTTACATTATCCATATTCCTTTCTTTATGCCTTAACCTAACACCAAACACAGAGAGAATCCTAGGCCTAAACCTAGCCCTAAGCCTTCCCCTAACCCTAAATCTAGTCTTAACACTAATCCTAACCATTGCCTTGGTCCTAAACCTAGCTTGAAGCCTAACCCTTACCCTAAATATAAACTAAGACCTATCCCTAACTCTAAAACTAACCCTAGCCCTAATCCTAACCTTAATCCTAGTCTTAAACCTAGCTCTAAACCACCCATTACCCTAATGCTAATCCTAATCCTATTGATAACCCCAGCCTTAACTCTAACCTTAACCATAACCAAAAAAACTAATCCTAGATTTTACCCTAAACCTAACAATAGCCATAACACTAACCCTAGCTCAAAACCTAACCTGTATCATAAATCTAAACATAATCATAGCCTTACCCCTAACCCTAAAACTAATTCTAACCCTAACCCTACACCTAAACCTATATCTAACTGTATCCATTACCCTAACCCTAATCCTAACCCTAATGATAACCCTAGCCATAACCCTAACCCTAACCCTATACCTACTCTAATCCTATCCCTAGACCTAATGTTGAACCTAACCGTCAACCTAGCCCTAGGCTTAAATCTAGCTCAAACCCCCTTACCCTAAACAAATCCTAGCCCAAACCCTAACCCTAATCCTAGCCCTAATCCTAACCATAACCATAGCCCAAATCCTAGCTCTAACTCTATCCCTAACCCTAACCCTAACCCTAACCCTAATGCTAATCCTAGCCCTAACTCTTAACCTTACTCTATCCCTAGCCCTGATTCTAACTTGAACACTCAACCTAGCCCTAACTCTTACTCAATCCCTGACCCTTACCCTTAACCTAACAGTAAGACTTACCCTAAGCCTAAGCCTAACCCTAACCATATCCCTAATCCTAAACTTAACCTTAGCCATAACATTAGCTCTAATCTCACTCATTACCCTAATCATAACCATAAACCTCGTGATAACCATAGCCCTAACCCAAAACCTATTCTAATCCTAACAATAAACCTAAACCTAGACCTAACCTTAAACATAATCCTTGCCATAGTCCTAACCTAAGCTGAAACCATAACATACCCTAAATCTAAACCTAAACCTAAACCTAACCGTAACACTAACCCAACATCTAAACCTGCACATTACCCTAAACTTAATGATAATCTTAGACCTTACCAAATTACTAACAATAACCCTAACCATAACCTTAATCCTAGTCCTAACCCTAAATCTAACCCTAGGCATAGCATTAACACTAGCTCAAAACCTAAAGCATACTCTAAACCTAACCTTAACCCTAAATAGCCTTATCCCTAACCCTAACTGTAACTCTAGCCATAATCCTAACCATAACTCTATCCCTAACACTAGCTCTAATCATATCAATTACCCTAACAATAACCATAACCCTAATACTAGGCCTAACCCTAACCCTATCCTTTACTCTAAACCTAACTTGAACCCTAAACCTAATCTGAATAAGAAAATTAACCCTATCCATTACCCTAACAATAACTCTTAAAATACCGCTAATTTGATCCTAACCCTAAACCTTAATCTACCCAAACACAATTTCTGACCCTTACCCTTTTAATACCCTTAGCTCTAAACCTGAACCTTACCCTAAGCCTAACTCTAAAACTACACCTAGCCATAAACCATACCCTAAAACTATCCCTAACTGTAACCCCAGGCATGATATTAGCCCTATTCCTTATACTTGCCATAACCCTAACACAAACGCTAGACCTCAACCTAGCCCTAAACCTAGCCTCGATCCTAACCTGTACCCTACCTCTAGCCCTATCCCTAATTTTATCCCTTTCCCTAGTTCTGAACCAATCTATAAGCCCATCCCTTCCCCTAAACCTAACCCTAAACCTAACCCTAGACCTAACACTACAACTAACCCTAGACCTGATCCAAGCCTTAATTATCCCTAACCCTAACCCTAACCCTACCTCTAAACTAAAACCAACTCTCAAACTAGCCCTATTCCTAGATCTAACCCTATCCTTTACCATAACACTAACACTTGCCCAAACTTACTCCTAACCCTAGCCCTCTCCCTAACCATAGATTGAACCATAACTCTAAATCTAACCATAACCCTAACCCTAAAACTCACACTAAAACTAGCCTTAACACTAATGCTAATCCTAAAACTATCCCTTATAGTCCTAGCCCTAAAACAAAAATGAGCCAGAGCTCTAACCCTAAATTAACCTAAACCAAAATTTAACCCCACACCTATCCCTAACCCTAGTCCTAATTCCAGTTATATTCTAACCCTAAAACTAACCTTGACCCTGACTCTGACCTTATAACTAACCCTTCCTCTAACATCACCCTAAAAATAAACCTAACCCTAAAACTAGACATAGCCCTAAACCTAATGTTAAAATTAGCCCTAATCATAACGCTGTTCTTACAGTAGCTGTAGCTGTAACTCTAGCCCTAACCAAACCCAAAACATAATCCTATCCGAGCCCTACACCTCATTTTAAACCTAAGCCGAACCCTGGCCCTAGCTCAAAACATTACCCTAAACATAACCCTAATCCTAGAACTTGCCCTAACCCTAAAGCTAACCCTAGCTTTCATCCTAACCACAATCCTAGACCTAAACCTAGCTCTTACCCTAACCATAACTCTAACCCTAATGCTAACTGTAGGAAACCCTAACCCTATCTCTAAAGCTAAATTTATCCATTATCCTAAACCTAACCTGAACTCTAAACCTAACCATATCCATTAACTTAACCTTATCCCTAACCCTAATGCTAATAAGAGCCCTAACCCTTAATCTTAACCTAACCCAAACCATAATGATTACCATGAACCTAATAAGAACCCTATCTCAAAAACTGACCCTAACCCTCAAGAAAAAACTTACACTAGAACTAGGCATAAACATCACCCTGAAAATAACCCTAATCATAAACCTAGACCTGACATTTTCCATAGCCATAATCCTAGCCCTAACCCTAACACAAAACCTAGCCCTAATCCTAGTGCTTAACCTAGCCTAATCCTAACCCAAGCCCTAAAACTAGGCCTACCCATAACATTAATTTTAGCACATATTCTAGTACTAATTTTGACCTAACCCTAACTCTAGCCCTAAGACTAATTCTAACACTCACTGTGGTTTTATCTCTAGTTTTAAAACAATCCCTTAAAATAACTCAAACCCTAGTCCTAAACGTAGTCCTAAACCTAGCCCTAACTTTTGCCCTAGCCCTAAACCTAGATCTAATCCTAACTCTAAGCCTAAACCTCACCCTAACACTATCCCTATGCCTAATGCTAATAGGAAAACTAGCCCTAACCGTAGCCCTAGCACTCAAATAAAACTGAATCATAGGCTTTACCCTAAACCTTACCATAAATTAAACCCTAACCCTATACCTAGCCCTAACCCTTGCACTAATTTGAGTGACAATCCTAACTATAAATTATACTTACCCTGACTCGGACCCTAACACTAATCCTAGTTCTAAACATCACCCAAGCTCTAAACATCACCCTAACTCTAAACCTAACCCTAAAAATAGCCCTAATTGGAACTCTAGTTCTTAAATTAGCCATGGCCCTGCCCTAACAGAAAATCTAGCCCTAATATGAGATCTAAATCTAGTTTTAAACTTAACCTTACCCTTAACCTAGCCCTATCCCTAACCCTAATACTATCCATAATCCTAGCTCTAACCCTGTCTTTTACCCTAAACCAAACCCTCACTCTAATTCTACCCTAGTCCTAACCCTAATCCTTAGCCTACCACAAAGCATAATTCTAATTCTAATCTTATCCGTAGCACTCATTGTAGCTCTAACCCTAATCCAAACTCTAACCTTAACCCTGACCCTCATTCAGAGCCTAAATCTAACCCTAGGTTTAATCCTGAAACAAACCCTAAACCGAATCATAACATTACCCTATGGGTAAACCTATACGTAAACCTAACCCTAACATGGACCTAGACAAAAGCCTAATCCTAAATCTAGCCATAACTCTAGCACTAGCCCTAAGCAAAAACCTAGCCCTAGGCCCAAAAAATTACCCTTAACCTAACTCAAACACAAACCCTATCCCTAGACCTAAAACCTAACACTAATTCTGACCCTAACCTTAAACCTAACCCTAACCCAAACAATGACCCTTACCCTAACACAAAACTAGCTCTAAAGTTTATGCTAACCCAAAATCTAGCCATATCCCTAACACTTGACCAAGCCATAACCCTAACCCTAGGTCTTTCACTACCCACAGCACTAATACTAGCCCTAAACATCACAAAAAACCTACCCTAATCGTAGATCTAACCCTAGCCCTAAGCATAAAACTAACCCTGACCCTAGACTTACACCTAACCATAACCCTTTACCATAACCTTTACCATAAACATTACCCTAGCCCTAACCCTAACCCTAATGCTAATCCTAGCCCTAATCCTAACCATAACCAAAGCCAAACCCTAGCTCTAAATCTATCCATTACCCTAAACATAAACCTAAATCTAATGCTAATCATAGCACTAAACTTAACCCTAAACCTAAACCTAGAGCTGACACTAACCCTAA
>NW_026006077.1:234487-248041 GCF_001458135.2 Marmota marmota marmota | reverse complement strand
TTACTTGAACACTGACCCTGACACTAACACTAAACCTAGCTCTAAACCTGAACCTAAACCAAAATCTAAATTTAACACTAGAACTAGCCATAGCCCTAAACCTAAAACTAGCCCTAATTAGAACCCTAGATCTTACATTAACCATTGCACTAACCCTAGACCTAAACCTAACACAAAACCTATCCTTAATCCGAGGCCTAAACCTACCCTAAGCATGACACTCACACTAACCCTAGCCCTAACCCTAACCCTAACCCTCACCTTTGTCCTAAACCTAACTCAAAGCCTAATCATTATCCTAAATATAACCTTAGCACTATCCCTAAACATAACCCTAACCCTAGCCCTAATCCTAATGTTAAACCTAACCCTAACCTTACCCCTAACCCTAGCCATTGCCTTAACTCTAACCCTAGTATAATGATAACCTTAGCCCTAACCCTAACCAAAACCTAACACAAACCATAAACCTAACCCTAGACCTAACTCTAAACCTAACCCTTGCTGTAGTCCGAACCCTAACTCAAACCCTAACCCTTACCCTAAACCCAACAGTATACCTAGCCATAAAACTAAACTTAACCCTAAATCTAACCTTAACACTAAAGCTAACCTTACCTCTAACCCAATATATTACCATAAACCTAACCCTAACCCTCATGAAAACCCTAGCCCTAACCCTAAACCTAACCCAAAAATAACCATAAACTAACCCTAAAAATAACCATAAACCTAACCCTAGACCTAACACTAAACCTAACCCTCACTATGGATGAACACTATCTCAAAACCTAAACTTTACCCTAAACCTAACCCTAACCTAAGCTAGGCTTACTAGCCCTAACCCAAACCCTAACCCTAACCCTATCTCTAGACTTAATCTTAACAATAACCTTAGCCCTAACCCTAGCTCTAACCCCATACATTATCCTTATGATAACCCTAATCCTAATGCTAACCCTAGGCCTAACCCAAACAGTTTTGCTAAACTGAAACTTCACCATTACCATAAACATACCCTGAACCTAAACCTAACCCTATCCATTACTCTAGCCCTAACACTAATGCTCATTCAAGCCCTATCCTTAAAAATCCTAATCCTGATTCTGACCCTAAAAGTACACCTAGCTCTAAACCTGACCTTTACCTAAGCCTAACAATTACACTAGACCTAGACACAAAGCTAACCCTAAATCTACCCCTACTGTAACACTAGGCCTGACATTAGCCTTAGCCCTAATTTTTAGACCTAAACCTACAACAAACCCTAGCACTCATTATAGCCCTAAACTTAGCCTTAATATCCCTAACCCTAACCCTAGAAGAACCCTAATTCTAACACTCACCCTACCTCTAACCTAGCCATCCCTTACCGTAAAGATGAGCATAACCCTAGTCCTAATGCTACTCCTAAGCTGAACACTAACCCTAGCCCTAATTGTAGCCCTGATTTAGTCCTATCCCTAAAACTAACCATAACCCTAGCTCTAAGACTAACTTTAACTCTCATCCTAGTCCTATCCCTATCTCTAAACCTACCTGTTACCATAATCCTAACCCTAGCCCTAACCCTTGCCCTATACTTAGATCTAGCCCAAACCCTAGATCTAATGCTAACTCCAATTCTAACCCTAATCCTAAGCATAGCCTAACACTAACACTAGTCCTAAAACTAATGCTTATCATATAACTACTCCTAACCCTAAACATAGAACTAAAACAAAACTGAGCAATACCCCTAATCTTAAACCTTAACTTAAACCAAACCCTAACACTACACCTACACCTAAACCTAGCCCTAATTCGAGTCCTAACCTTAACCTTAAAATTTACCCTGACCCTGACTCATATCCTAACAGTCAACTAGCTCTAAACACCACCCCCACCTTAAACTGAACCCTAACAGCAACCCTAGCCCGTATTTGAGTCATAACCTCACCCAAAAACTAACTCTGATTCTTACTCATATCCTAATAATAAACCTAGCTCTAATATTACCCTAATCTTAAACCTAACCCTTACACCACACTTACCCCTAACCCTAACTCTAAAATTAAACCTAATTGCAACCCTAGTTCTTTCATTAGCCATTGACTTAAACTTAACACAAAACTAGCCCTAATCTGATTTCAAAACCTACATTTAACCCTAAACCTAATCCTAACGCTAGCCCTAACCCTAGCTCTAAGGCTATCACTTACCCTAAGCCAAACCCTAATCCTAATGGTAACCCTAGACATATCCCAAATCTTTAGGCTAACCAACACCTTAACCCTATTAATAGCCCTAAACCTAGCCCTCACTCTAGTTCTAACCCTGTCCCAATCCCAAATACTAAACCTGATCCTTATTCTTACCCTTACACTAACCCTAGGTCTAAATCTGCCCCTAACCCTAGACCGAACCCTAACACTAGCCCTAGACCTAAACCTAATCCTAAATCTAGACTTAACTCTAGATGTAGACCTAAATAAAAACTTAGCCTTAGCCCTAACAATAACCCTGAACCTCATCCAAACACTAATCCTACCCCTAGACCTAAGCCTAGTCTAATTCTGGCTGGAATCCTAACTCTAACCTGAACACTGACCCTGCCTTTATTGTAAACCTGTCTATAAATCTGACCCTACCCGAAAATCTAAACCTAACACTATACTTAACCATAACCCTAACCCTAAAAATAGCCCTAAATATAACCCTAGCTCTTACATTATCCACAGCCCTAACCCTAGGCCTAAACCTAAAACAAAACCTAGAGTTAATCCTAGGCCTAAACCTAGCCTTAAGCATAACCCTAACCCTAGCCATAGCCCTAACACTAAGCTAACCCTCACCTTACTCATAATCCTAGCTCAAAGCCTAACCTTTACCCTAAACATAAACCTATATCTATCCCTAAAAATAACCCTAACCCTAGTCCTAATCCTAATGTTACCCAAGCCCTAAACATAAATATAAATATACCCATTACACTAAACCTAACCCTAACCCTATTGATAACCCTAGGCCTAACCTTAATGCTATAACTAACCAGAAAACTAACCCTAGACCTAAACCTCAACCTCACACTCACCATAGACTTAACCCTAGCTCAAACTCTAACCATTATCATAATCCTAAACATAACCATATCTCTAACCTGAACCCTAAACCTCTATCTACCCCAACCATAACCCTAAACCTACACCTAAACCTATCCATTACCCTAACCTTAACCCTAACCCTAATGATGACCTACCCCTAATCCTAACCCTAACCCTAATCATACTGTAATCTTGTCGCTAGACCTAATCCTAAACCTAACCCTCACCCTAGGCATTACCCTAGCTCAAAATCTAACCCTTATGCTAAACATAACACTAACCCTAGATCTAACCCTAACCCTAACCATAAGTCAAGACCTATTCCTAACCATAACCTAGCCCTAAATTTAGTCTTAAACTATCCATTATACTAACCCTAACATTTACCCTATTGCAAACCCTAGACCTAACTAATAATTAGTTAAACCTAATCTGAACCCAAAACAAAACTCTATCATTACCCTAACCCACACCCAAAGGCTAACTCAAGCACTAACCCTAAAATCCAACTTTAACCAAACTCTAACTCTGACCCTAATTGTAATAAATTCCTGGGTCTAAAGCTGACCCTTACCCTAAACCTAACCCCTATACTACACCTAGCCATTAACCTAATCCTAAAACTATCCCAACATTAAGCATAGATCTGACATTAGCCCTAGCACGAATCCTATCCCTAAACTTAACACAAATCACAACCCTCATTGTAGCACTAAACATACCCTTACTACTAACCTAACCCTAACACTAGCCCTAAACCTAACACTAACCCTAGACCTAATCATAGCACTAATTTATCCCTATTCCTAACCCTAGCCCTAACCCTAGCCATAAGACTAACTATAACTCTCATCCTAGCCCCATCACTAGTTCTAACCCAATCCCTTACCAGAACCCTAATCCTAGACCTAACCCTAGCCCTATCTTTAGCCCTAGCCCTTACCTACATCTAATTTTAACTCTAAATCTAACCCTAACCCTAATCTTAACACTAACACTTACCCAAACTCTAAATTTAACTTTAACCCTAAGGGTAAGCCAAAACCTAACACTAGCCCTAACCCTAATGCTAATCCTAAAACTAGCCCTAACCCTAGCCCTAACCCTAGCCCTAACCCTAAAACAAAACTGAACCATAGCACTAACCCTAACCCTTCACCTAAATCAAACCCTAACACTAACCTTAGCCCTAATTTGAGATTTAATCCGAACTCTAAACCTAACCCTGACCCTGACTCACTATAACTCTAACCCAAGCTCTAAACATAACCCTAACATTAAACCTAAACCTAACACTAGATATAGCCCTAACCCTAACCCTAAATTTAGCCCTAAACATAACCCTGGTACTTACATTAGCCATAACCATACCCCTAGCACAAACTTAAGACAAAACCTAGCCCTAATCTGAGCCGTAACCCCAGTTTTAACCCTAATCTTAACCATAACCCTAGCCCTAATCATGACCATAACTCTAGCCCTAAACCTAGCTCTAACTCTATCCATTGCCATAATCATAACCCTAACCCTAATGGTAACCCTAGTCCTAAACCGAACCGTATCCCTAATCTTAATCCTATTAATTACCTTAACCTAACCTAGACCCTAAACCTCACCCTATCATTAACCTAACACTAATCCTAATGCTAATTTGAGCCCTATCTTTAAACCTTAACTTATCCAAAACCCTAAATCAGACCCTGTCTCTAAAAATACTCATAGCTCTAATCCTAACCCTAGCCCTAAAACTAACCCTTACACTACATATAGCCATTAACCTAACAATAAAACTATCTTTAACCATAACCCAAGACCTGATATTAACCCTAGCCCTAATCCTAGCCCTAACACTAAAACAAACACTAGCCCTAATCTTAGCCCTAAACCTAGCCCTAATCATAATCCTAACCTTAACCATAGCCCTAACCCTAATTCTAACCCTCACACTACCAGTAAACCTAGCTATAACACCATCCCTTACCCTAAACTTAATCCTAACTCTAGCCCTAACGCTAGACCTAAGCTGAACATTACCCTATCCCTAATCCTAGCCCTAATTAAAACCTTTCCCTAATTCTAATGCTAACCATAGCCCTAAGACTAACTTTAACTCTCACACTAGCTCTATTCCTAGTTCTAACCATACCCCTTATCTTAACCCTAACCCTAGCCCTAAATATAGCCTTAACCCTAGCCATAAATCTTGCCTAATCTTTATTCCTAGTCCTAATCCTAGATCTAACTGTAAGTCTAAATCTATCACTAACCCTAACACTAACATTAACACTAGCCCTAACCCTTACACTAATCATAATACTAGCCCTAACCCTAAACCTAGCAGCATAACAAAACCAAGCAATAGCCCTAACAATAAACCTTAACTTAAACCCAACCCTAGCACTAAACCTAGACCTAAACCTAGCCCTAATTTGAGTCCTAACCTTAACTTTGATACTAACCTTGACTCTGACTAATATCCTAACATTCACCCTAGCTCTAAACACAACCTAAAATTAAACCAAAACTTTACAGTAACCCTAGACTTATTTCGAGTATTAAACCTAACCCTAAAACTAACCCTGACCCTGACTATTCACCTAACACTAAGACTAGCTGTAAATATCACCCTAAATTTAAAACTAATTCTAACACTACAGGATTAACCCCTAACCATAATCCAAAAATTAACCCTAATTGTAACCCTAGTTCTTACATTAGCCATTGCTCTAAACCTAGCCCTAACACTAACACAAAAACTAGCCCTAATCTTAGCCCTAAACCTAGCTTTAACCCTAACTTTTGCCCGAACACTAGCCCTAACTGTACCTTACCCTAAGCCAAACCCTAAACCTAAAACTAACACTAATCCTTAACCTAACCCAAACCTATTATCTACTAGTCTTAACCGTAGCCCTTATTCTAGCTCTAACAATAACCCAAACCCTAATCCTAACCCTGACCCTTATTCTGAATCTAACACAAATCGTATGTTTAAACCTGATCCTAACCCTAAACCGAACCCTAACACTAGTCCTTCCAGTAATTTATACCTAAACCTAACCTGACACTAGCCCTAGAACTTAAACCTAATCCTAAATTGAGCCATAACTCAAAACCTAATCCTAACGCTAATCCTAAGCCTATCCATTACCCTATACTTAACCTGAACCCTAAACCTAAAACTACCATTACCTATCCTTAACAATAATGCTAATTCGAGCCCTAAACCAAAACCTTAACCTAAAAAAAGCCCTAAACCTGACCCTAACACTAATAATACCCAGAGCTCTAAACCTGACCTAACCATAAATCTAAACCATATAATAGACCTAGCTATAAAACAAACCCTAAAATTATCCCTAACTGTAACCCTAGACATGATTTTTGCCCTAGTTCTAATCCTAGTCCTAATCCTAACACAAAACTTAGCCCACATCCTAGACATAAACTTCACCATAATCATAAACCTAACCCTAACTTAACCCTAATTCTAACCCTCCCCATAGCCCTAAAACTAGCTATAATCCCAACCCTTACCATAAACCTAACCCTAAGCCTAACCCTAACACTAACCCTAGCCCTATCCCAAATCCTAACCCTAACACTAACCCTAGTCCTAATTCAGTCCTAACTTAGCCCTGTCCCTAACCCTAACCCTTGCTCTAAGACTAACTCTAACTCTCACCCTAGCCCTATATCGAGTTCTAACCCAGTCCCTTACCATCACCCTAAACATAGCCTAAACTTAGACCTAATCCTTACCCTATCCTTAGTCCTATCTCAAACCCTAGTTGTAAACTTAACTCTAAATTCTAACCCTAAACCTAAGCATAAATCTACAGTAACACTAGCCCTAAAACAAAACAGAGTCGTAGCCCTAACCCTAAGCCTTAACCTAAGCGAAACCCTAACCTTACACATAGCCCTAAAACTATCTCTAATTCTATTAATAAGTCTAACCTGGAATGTAATCCCGGCACTGACTCTGAACTTAACACTAATTCTAGCTCTAAATATCGTCAGAACAATAATCTTAACCCTATACTAGACCTAGACCTAACCCTACAACTATAACTAGCGCTAATCATAAACCTACTTCATACATACCTCATACATACATAACTTGTAGCCTTAACCCTATTGTAACCTAACCCAAAACCTAGCCTTAATCTGAGTCCTAAACCTAGATTTAACCCTAAACTTAAACCTAACCCTAACCCCAAAAAAGCCCTAATCGTATATATAATCCTAGCCCTAATCTTAGGTATAACCCTATCCACTACCCTAATGAAAACCCTAACTCTTATGCTAAACATTAGGCCTAACTTTAACCCTCTCCATTACACTAAACCACATCTAAACCCTAAACATATCCCTGTTATTACAATAATGCTAAACCTAATGCTAATTCAAGCCCTAAACCTAAACTCTTAAATAAACCAAACCCTAAACTTCAACCTGACCCTAATAATTACCCTACATCTAAACCTGACCCTTAATCTAAACCTGACCCTTACACTAGACCAAGCCATAAACTTAACACTAAATCTATCCCTAACAGTAACCCTATACCTGACATAGTCCTAGCCCTAATATTAGCCCTAATCCTAACACTGACACTAGCTCTCATTCTAGCTTTAAGCCTAGCCTTAATCATAACCCTAGCCCTAACCCTAGTTCTAACCCTAATACTAACCCTCACCCTAGCCCTCAACCTAGTTATAACACATTCCCTTACCCTACGTGTTATTCTACGTGTTATAACCCTAACCTGAGGTCTAAACCTAACACTAACCCTAGCCCTAATTTAGCTCTATCCCTAACCATAACCCTAGCTGTAGGCATAAGACTAACTCTAACTCTCACACTAGCCCTATAACTAGTTCTAAACCTATAACTTACCATAACACTAACCCTAGCCCTAACCCTAGTCCTAACCCTTGCCCTATCCTTAGTCCTAGCCCTAACCATAGACCAAATCCTAACTCTAAATCTAACCCTAACCCGAAGCCTAAGCCTAACCATTATAAATGCATTTATATTTATATCCTATGTATAGAGATGTTGGCTTCAATTATTATTTAGAATATAGTCATTAGTTTCATAAAAGGTATACCATTTCTGGTGGTATATAGAGAACTGATGATCAGGGTTAGGAGGCTATGTTAAGGGGGAAAGGAGTGAGGGTATGAGATTAATCTATCTTAGCAAATAGGAGGAGAACTTTAATGAATAGACAGGGGTAATTTATGGAAGAATATATAAATTCACATTCCTTATCTGTATTCATAAAATTACCCTCTGTATAAATATTAAAAGTTAGGAGGTTTAAAGGGGGAAAGAGGGAGGAAGAAAAAAGAAGAAAAAACAACAAAGAAAGAAAGAAAGAGAGGGAGAATGAAAATAAGAGAAAATAAAGCTTGGGGTGGTAGGTGGGCCTATGCAATTCCTCCATATTATACTCGTCTAGTGATTGTGATTCAGTTCATGCAAATTTCATGCAAAGTTCTTGGTTTCACGTATGTTGATATTGTGAGGACCAGAGGGGGAAGAGTAGAGAAAAATGGATGAGAGGAGCAAAAATAGAAAAGTCTCTCAGAACTCTGTGTTTTGGAGTAGGTGGGGTTGTCTATTCCTAGCTTGAGTCTCTGCTAAGGGTGGTGGAGATAGCCAGGTTGAGGGCATGAGCTTCCACCTAGAGCCTCCCTACTCTTAGTCTCTGAGTTGGAAACGAGGTAACTGTACAGTTGCTGTTCCGATTGATAACTACACCCCCCAAAAGCTTGTGAGAAAATTTTTTAGTTATCACAATTGGAGGTATGGGAGTTGGAAACTGGGTACGTGAGCAGCCACAGAACTGAGCTGGTAGCCACGGCCACAAATAGATGGTGAGTATGGTTTTCCAAGATGGTTTCCATATGTTACCTGTGTAGGGTGTTTGGTGAGGTGGGTGGTTTGGGGGTGATCTGTGGCTGTGTCCAGAGCTTGGACTGGTGACCCACAAGCAAACCTCTGTGTTCTGTGCTACCTAATCTCTGCAACGAGAGTGCCTGCAGGGCTGAGACTTCCCTCTGAGCCAAGAGTGAACCTGCGGACAAGACTTCCATCTGCACCAAGAGCTCATGGCTGAGACTTCCTTCTGAGCTGAGAGCACATGCACAGCTGAGAATTCTGTCTGTGCTGAGACCTCATGCGTGGCCAAGACTTCCCACTGAGCCAAGAGCAACCACACAGCTGAGCCTTCCATCTGCACAGAGAGATCCAGTGTGGCCCTATTTTTTTTTTTTAATTTCTATTATATTGGGCAAGATTCATCTTTTATTTAGCCTTACTGTACTCCACATGTTTGGGCCTTCTCACTTCAATGGTTCACTGTCAGGAACAGTTTGTATTTTAAGATTTCCCTTCATTATGGCTTATTGATGTGAATGAAAATTGAGCTGGAAATCACACAGGATTGGTAGGAGGTGCTTGAAACTTCACACAATCAGTTTTCAGTGGGCACTCTTTGGTTTCTTTCATTTGAAAGCAGGCCAAAGCTGAAGCCTGAAAAGCATCTGTATCTGAGAGCCCTTAAGGAGAAAATAGAGAAATATGTATGTATTGAAGTAAGTTTCCCAATGATTTAATTAGATTTCTTTGATACTGTGCAGTATTCATCTTTAACTTGCCCCACTGGGCTCCCCAAGATTGGGACACCTAGAATCAATGGTTTTCTATACAGGTAAGTGTTAGGGTTATGGTTATGGTTAAGTTTAGAGGTAGTTTTAGAATAATTTTTGTTCAAAATTCTTTGATATTGTGCTGAATTCATCTTTTCCCTAGCCTTACTATGCTCCCCAGGTTTGGGCCTTCTGGGTTCAGTGGTTTGCTTTCAGGAAGAGTTTGTATTTTATGGTTTCATTTCATTTTGAACTATATGATTAAATGGAAATAGAGCTTGAAATAAAACAGAGTTGGTTTGAAAGTTTGCTTGAAACATCACACACTCAATCAGTTCTCAGTGTGCATTTTCTGGTTTGTTTCTTGTGGAAGTAGCTCTATGCTGAAATAGAAAGCAATAGCTTCATCTGTGAGAGCTCTAGGAGCAAGCTTTGATACTTTTTGGTCAAAATACTTTGAAACTGTACAGGATTCATCCTTTACCTATCCTTAGCAGGATCCCCAATTTGGGGCCTTTAAGTTCAATGGTTCACTGTCAGGAACAGTTTGAAATTTTAGGTATCACTTCATTATGGCCTGTAGGTGTGAATGACAATGAAGCTGGAAATCAAACAGGGTTGGTACTAGCTGCTTGATACATAGCATAATTCAATTACTTCTCTGTGAGCACTCTCTGCTTTCTTTCTATTGAATATAGGCCAAAGGAGAAGCATGCAAAAACAACTTGATCCAAGAGTACTTTAGGAGACAACAGGGAAATAAGCATGTAATGAACTATCTCCCACAATTATTTGGTCAGATTTCTTTGATACTGGGCATGATTCATCTCTTAGCTTGGCCCACTAGGCTTCACGACTTTGGACTTCTACGATCAAAGATTATCTAAATAGGATAGGGTTAAGTTTACATTTAGGGTTAGGGCTAGTTTTAGACCTAGTGTTATATTTAGAGTTAGTTTTGTTCAAAATTCTTTGATACCAGGCAGGATTCATCTTTTACCTAACTTTACTATGTTCCCCAGGTTTGGGCCTTCTCAGTTCAATGATTTGCTGAGAGTAACAGTTTGAATTTTGAGGTTTCACTTCATTTTGAACTATATGGTAAAGGGAAATGGAGCTAGAAATTTAAAAGTGTTGGTGCTAGCTGACTGAAACGTCATACACTCAATCAGTTCTCTGTGTGCACTTTCTGGTTTGTCCTTGTGAATGTAACCCTAAGCTGAAGCATGCAAAGCAACTTTATCTGAGAGCACTTTAGAGGAATACAGGAAAATAGGCATGTACTGAACAATCTCTTCCAATTATTTGGTCAGATTTCTTAGATGCTGCACAAGATTAATCTATTAGCTTGCTCTAGTAGGCTCCCTACATTTGGTACATCTAGGATCAATGATTTTTTAAACAGGTTAGGGTTAGGTTTAGGATTAGGGTTAGGGCTAGATTTAGAGCCAGTGTTAGGTTTAGAGTTGTTTCGTTCAAATTTCTTTGATACTGTGAAGATTCATCTTTTACCAAGCCTTATTATGTGCCCCAGTTTTAGGCCTTCTTTGTTCAATAGTTTATTTTCAGGAATAGTTTGTTTTTAATGTCTCACTTCATTTTTACCTATGTGAGTAAATGCAAATAGACCTATAAATCAGAGGGTTGGTGCTAGCTGGTTGGAACTTCACATACTCAGTCAGTTGTCTTTGGGCACTGTCTGGTTTCTTCCTTGTGAAAATAGCTATAAGATGAAGCATGCAAAACAAATTTATCCAAGATCACTTTAGGAGAAAACAGGGCAATATGAATTTAATGAAATACCTCCCCCAATTATGTGGTCAGATATCTTTGATATAGTGCAGAATTCATCTGTATGCTTGTCCCACTAGTCTCCCTAAGTTTGAAACTTTAATGATCAAAAGTTCTCTTAATGGGCTGGGGATGTGGCTCAAGCGGTAGTGTGCTCGCCTGGCATGCGTGCGGCCCAGGTTCGATCCCCAGCACCACATACAAATAAAGATGATGTGTCCGCCAATAACTAAAAAATAAATATTGAAAAAAATTCTCTCTCTCTCTCTCTCTCTCTCTCTCTCTCTCTCTCTTTCTTAAAAAAAAGTTCTCTTAACAGGTTATGGTTATGGTTATGGTTAGACTTACAGCAAGGGTTAGAGCTTGTTTTAGGGTTAGAGTTAACTATTTCAACTTTTTTGATACTTGAAAGGATTCATCTTTTTCCTATTTTTAGTATACTCCCCATGTTTGGGCCTCCTAGGTAAAAGGAGTTGCTCTCAGGAGCAGTTTTAATTTTCATGTTTTACTTCATTTTGCCCTATAGGGGTGAATGGAAATGGAACTGGACTCAAACATGGTTTGTGCTAGCTGCATGAACTGAACATGCAATCAGTTCTCAGTGCACATTCTCTCATTTTTTTCTTGTGGAAGTAGCCCAAAGCTGAAGTAGAAAGAAACAGCTTTATCTGTGAGCACTTTAGGAGCAAGCTTCAACTTTTTTTGCTTGGATTGCTTTGATACTCTACAAGATTCATCCTTTTCCTAGATTTAGTAGGATCCCCAAGTTTGAGACTTCAAGGTTTGCCGGTTCACTGTCAAAAACAGTTTGAACTTTTAGGTTTCACTTTAACCTGGTCTATCTATGTGAATGTAAATGGAGCTGTAAATCATACTGTGTTAGTACTAGCTGCTGGAAACTTCACACGCTCAATCAGTTCTCTGGTTTGTTCATTGTGAATGTAGCCCTAAGCTGAAGCATGCAAAACAAGTTTATCTGAGAGCACTTTAGGAGAAATGAGGGAAATATGAATATACTGAAATACCTTCCCCAATTATTTGGTCATATTTCTTTGATATTGTGCAGGATTCATCTACTAACTTGCCCCACTAGGATCCCCAATTTGGGGACTTCAATGATCATAGGTTCTCTAAACAGCTTAGGATTAGTGTTAGGGATAGAGTCTAATCTAGCATTAGAGTTACAGTTATATTTGTTCAAATTTATTTGGTACTGGGCAATATTCATCATTTCCTTACCCTTGTTCTGTTCCCCAGTTTTGGACCTTCTCAGTTCAAGTGTTCATTGTCAGTAACAGTGTATATTTTAAGGGTTCACTTTATTTTGATCTCTATGGGTAAATGGAAATGGAGCTCAAAATCAAAATTTGCATGTCGTAACTGCTTGATACTTCTCATATTCAATCAATTCCCTGTCAGTGCTCTCTGATTTCTTCCTTGTGAAAGTATCCCAAAGCTAAAGCCTGAATAAAAAATTTTATCTGAGAGCACTTTAGGAGACAACAGAAAAATATGCATGTATTGTACTATCTCCCCTAATCATTTGGTCAGATTTCTTTGATACTGCACAGGATTCTTCTGTTAGCTTTCCCCACTAGTCTCCACAGGTTTGGAACTTCTATGATCAAAAGTTCTCTAATCAGGTTAGGGTTAGGGTTAGGGTTAGAGTTAGAGCGAGTGTTATGGTTAGAGTTAGTTTTGTTCAAATTTCTTTGATATTGGGCAGGAGTCATCTTTTACCTATCCTTACTATGTTCACCAGTTTTGGGCCTTCTTGTTTCAAGGTTCACTGTAAGGAACAGTTTGAGGTTTAGGGTTTCACTGCATTTGCACTTATACGGGTAAATGGAAATGGAGCTTGAAATCAAATAAGTTTTGTGCTAGCTGCTTGAATCTTCACACACTCAATCTGTTCTCTGTGGGCAGTCTTTGGTTTCTTTCTTGTGAAAGTAGCTCTAAGCACAAGCATGCAGAAACAACTTTATCCAAGAGCACTTTAGGAGAAATCAGGGAAATAT
>NW_026006077.1:184224-227594 GCF_001458135.2 Marmota marmota marmota | reverse complement strand
AGGAACAGTTTGTATTTTAAAGTTTCACTTCAAGATGTCCTATATGGGTAAATGGAAATGGTGCTGGTAATCAAACGGTGTTTGTGCTACCTGCTTGGAATTTCACACACTCTATCAGTTCTCTGTGGGCACTCTCTGGTTTCTTCCTAGTGAAGGTTTTCCAAAGCTTTGGCAATGAAAAGAACATTATCCAAGAGCACTTTAGGAAAAACCAGGGGAAATAGGCATGTACTGAAACACTTCCCCGAATTATTTTGTCAGATTTTTTTTGATACTGGGCAGGATTCATCTGTTATCTTGCCCTACTACCCCAAGTTTGGGACTTCTATAATCAAAGGTTCTCTAAACAGGTTAGGTTTAGGTTTAGGGCTAGGTTTAATACTAGGGTTAGAACTAATATTGGGGTTAGTGTTAGTTTTGTTCTAATTTCTTTGATATCAGGCAGGACTCATCTTTTATCTAGCCTTGCTATGTTCCCCATGTTTGGGCTTTCTCGGTTCATGGTTTGCTGTCAGGAACAATTTGTGATTTAAGGTTTCACTTCATCTTGACTTATATGTGTAATTGGAAATGGAGCTGGATAACAAACAGGGTTGGAGTTAAATGCTTAAATCTTCACACACTCAAACAGTTCTCTTTCGGCACTCTCTGGTTTGTTCCTTGTGAATGTAGCCCTATGCTGAAGCATGCACAGCATAGGTTTAGGGTTAGGGTGATGTATAGAGCTAGGTTTTGTGTTAGGGTCTGAGTCAGGGTCAGGGTTAGTTTTAGTGTTAACGTTAGGACTCTAATTAGAGTTAAAGTTAGGGCTGGGTGTAGGGTTAGGGTTTGGTTTAAGTTAAGGCTTAGGGCTAGGGCTTAGGATCCGTTTTGTTTTAGGCCTAAGGCTAGTGTTAGGGCTAGATTTTGGATTAGCATTAGAGTTAGGGCTAGTTTTAGTATGAGGTTTAAGATTAGGGTTAGGGTTATATTTAGAGTTAAAGTTATATCTAGGGCTACGTTTAGGGTTTTGGTAAGGGATAGGGTTAGAACTAGGGTTACGGCAAGGAAGAGAATTAGTTTTAGACTTAGTAGTAGGCTGAGGGTTAAGGTAAGGGTAACAGATAAATTAGGGCCAGGATTAGGGCTAGGGTTAGTGTTAGGGTTTGGCCTGGGGGTAGGGCTAGATTTAGGGTTAGCATTAATGTTAGGGTTAAGTTTAGGGGAATGGGTTCTGTTATAGCTAGCTTTAGGTATAAGATGAGTGTTAGAATTAGGATTCTGGCCAGGGTTAGTTTTCAGGTTAGGATTAAGGTAAATTTAGGGCTAAATTAATGGCTAGGGTATTTGTTAGTTTTAGAACTAGGAATAGGGCTAAGACTAAAGTCAGGTCTAGGGTTACAGTTATGGATATTGTTAGGTTTAGGTTATGCTTAGTTTTAGTGTAAGTGTTATATTTTGGGTAACGGTCAGGTTTAGAGCTAGGGGTTTTATTAGGGTTAGAGTCAGGGTTAGCATTTTGTTTAGGTTAATTTTACAGTTAAGACTTGAGTTAGTGATAGGGTTAGGTTTAGGATTAGGGTAATGGATGTGGTTAGGTTTAGGTTTCAGTTAAGGTTTATGTGAAAGAATTGGTTAGGTTTAGTGATAGTGTTAGGGTTAGCATTAGGGTTAGGGTTATGTTTAGTGTAATGGATAGGTTTAGAGCTTGGGTTAGGGAAAGAATATGGTTTGGTAGTCTAGGATTAGTGTTAGGTTTAGGGATAGGGCTAAGGTTTGGTTTAGGGTAAATATTAGAGTTAGGGTAAGTGTTAGGTTTAGGGATAGCGTTTTGGTTAGGTTAGGGTACAGGTTAGTGTTTGAGCAAGGGTTAGAGCTAGGGAGAGGGTAAGGTTTAAGTTTAGGTCTATTGTTATATTTAAAATTATGGTTGGTTTAGGGTTAGGGTTATGGCTAGAGTTTATATTTAAAGTTATGGTTGGTTTACGGTTAGGGTTAGGTTTACGGTAATGGATAATGTTAGAGATAGGGTTAGGTTTAGGGTTAGGGTATGGGTTAGGGCTAGTGTTAGGATTAGGTTTAGTGTAAGGCTTAATATTTCATCTAAGGTTAGGGCTATTTCAAGAGTTAGTTTTCGGGTTAGGTCTAGGGTTACATTTATGTTTAAGGTTAGGTTTAGTTTTAGGGATAAGGTTATAATTATGGTTAGAGTAAGGGTAATGGATAGAGTTAGACCTAAAGTTTGTGCTAGGATTAAAGTTAGGATTAGAGCTAGGATTAGGGTTAGGGTTTAGGATAGGGCTAGCGTTATGTTTAATGTAAGAGTTTTCCTTGATCTAGGGTTAGGTATCATGCATGGGTTAGTGTTAGGGTTAGTGTTACGGCTATGATTAGAGTTAGGGTTATGCATAGGACTAAGTTTAGGCATAGGATTAGGGCTAGATTTTATGTTAGGTTTAGGGCTAGTGTTAGAACTATGAGTAATTTAAGAGCTAGGGTTATGTTTAGGGCTAGTATTAGGGTTAGGGTAATGGCTAGGTCTATTGTTAGGTCTAGATTTGTGTTAGGGTCAGATTTATAGCTAGGTGCAGTGGTAGGGCAAGGGTCAGTGTTCAGGATAGTGTTAGGGTTAGGATTATAGCCAGAATTAGGACTAGGTTTATGTCTAGGTGTAGGGTTAATGTTTGCTTTGGGTTAAGGATTTTTATCAGGGCTATGGCTAGGTTTTTGTTTAGGTCTAGGGCTAGAGTTATAGCTATTTTTAGGATTATCTTTAGGTCTAGGGCTAGTGTTAAAGTTAAGCATAGATATACCATTACTTGTAGGGCTAGTTTTGGGGTTGGTTTAGGGATAGTGTTAGGTTTAGACCTAGATTAGTGTTAGGGTCAGAATAAGAGTCAGGGTTAGGATTAGAGCTAGAATGAGGGCTAGGGTTAGGACTAGTAACATGGTTAGAGTTGAAATTGGGCTAAGAATTAGGGTTAGTACTAGGGTTAAAATTTGGGTTAGGGTTTGGCTTTGGGTAAGGGAAATGGTTAGAGATAGGGTTAGGGCTAGTGTGAGGGTTAAGATTTCGGTTAAAGCTAGGATTAGGGATTAGCTTATGGGTAGGATTTGTGATTGGGTTAGAATTAGGTTTAGGACAATGACTAATGTATGAATTAGTGTTATGATTAGGACTAGTTTTATTGTTAGGGTTAAAGATAGTTCTAGTGCAAGGCTTAATTTAAGGTTAGGTTGATGTTTAGAGCTAGGATTAGTGTTAGGGTCAGCATCTGTTTCAGGGTTAGATTTATATTTGGGGTTAGGGCTAGGTGTAGGGTTAGAGTTTGATTTAGGTTAATGGTTAGTGTTAGGGCAAATGCTTAGTTTTGTTTTATAACTAGGGCTAGGGGTAGTTCAAGTTTTAAGATTAGCATTATTGTTAGGGCTATTTTAGTGTTTGGTTTAGCCTTATGGTTATGGTTAAATTTAGAGGTAGGTTTAGATTTAGAGTTAAGATTAGGGCTAGGACTGAGGATAGAACTAGGTCTAGGGCTAGGGCAAGAGTTAGTCTTAATGCTAAGGTTAGGGTATGGATAGGACTAAATTAGGGCTAGGATTAGTGCTAGGCTTAGTGTTATTTTTAGCCCAAGAGTTAGGGTGATGGGTTAGTGTTAGGTTTAGGGATATGGTTAGGGTTAGTGTATGGGATGGGGTTATAGCAAGGTTTAGTGCTAGGGCAAGAGTTAGATTTAGGATTAAACACTGGTAATGGTTAAGGTTAGAGCTAGGGCTATTTCAGTCCCAGCATTATGGTTAAAGATAGTTTTAGGGTTACGTTATTGGCTACATCTAGTGTAATGGTAGATTTAAGGTTAGGGTCAGGTTTAGAGGTAAGGGTTTTATTAGGGTAAGGGTCATTATTAGTGTTTAGGATAGGTTAAGGTTTAAAATTAGGGCTCGAATTATCATTAGGGTTAAAATCAGGGTAATGATAGGGTTAGGTTTAGGTTTCAGGTTAGGTTTAGTGTAATGCATAAGGTTACAATTAGGGATAGGGTTTTGTTTAAGCCTAGGGTTAGCATTAGGGTTTGGGTAATGGTTAGGGTAATGGGTAGAGTTAGAGCTAAGTTTATGGTTATGGTTATGGTTATGATTAGTGCTAGGGGTTTGTGTTAAAGTGAGTGTTAGTGTTAAAACTAGCTTTACGGCAGAGATCAAGCTAGGTTTTGGGTTAAGTTAAGGCTAGGGTTAGGGTTACATCTAATATAAGTACTAGGGTAATGATTAAGGCTTGTTAACTTAGCCCTACGGTTAGGGCTAATTTTAGTGTTAGATTTATGGTTAATGTTAGAGTGATGTTTAGACTAGGTTTAGGGTTAGGTCAGGTACATGGTTAGTTTTAGTTTTCATCTTAAAACTCAAATTAGTGCTAGGGTTAGGGCTAGGTGTAGGGTTAAGGTTTGGTTTAGGTTAAGGGTCAGGGTTAGGGCTTCAGATTGGTTGTGTTTCATCGTTAGTGCTAGAGTTAGGACTAGTTTTAGGATTGGCATTTGGGTTAGGGTTACGGTTAGTGTTAGTTTTAGGTTTTGACTTAGGATTAGGGTTAGATTTAGATTTAAAGATAGATCTAGGGTTAGGGTTAGGAGTAAGAAAAGGTCAAGGGTTAGGCCCAGGGTTAGAGTTAGGATTGGGATTTCAGTAAGGGATAGGTTTAGAACAAGTTTTTGTACAAGGGTCAGAGTTAGACTTAGTCTTAGGTCTAGGTTAGGATTAGGGTTTGGGATACGGGCAAATAAGAACTAAGATAACTAAGATTAGGGATAGAGTTAGTGTTAGGGTTAGGGCCAGTATTAGAGTTAGGGTTATGATTAAGCCTATGTTTAGGGCTAAGATAAGGGCTAGGGTTTATGTTAGGGTTAGGGATAAGATTATGGCTAGGGCTAATTTTAGGTCTAGAGATACCTTTAGGGATATTTTTTAAGCTTAGGTTTTTGGCTAGGTCTAGTGTAAGGGTTAGATTTAGGGTAAGGGTCAGGTTTAGAGCTAGGGGAATTATTAGGGTCATGTTCAGAGTTAGAGTTTGGTTTAGGTTTAACTTTACGGTTATTGCTCATATTAGTATTAGAGTTAGGTTTATGGTAATAATAGTGTTAGTTTTAGGGTTCAGGTTAAGTATAGGGTAATTGATAGAGTTGTGGTTAGTGATAGGGTTATGGTAAGGCCTAGGGTTAGCATTACATAAGGTTTGTTTTTAGGGTAATGGATACAGTTAGAGTTAAGTTTAGGGATAGGGTCATGGTAGGATTAATACTTGAGTTTAGGTTATGGTAAGGGTTAGAACTAGAGTTATGTTTAAGGTTATGTTTATCATAAGGTTTAGGTTATGAAGTAGGGGTAAGGCTAGAGCAAGGGTTAGATTAAAGGTTAGGTCTAGGGATAGAATTACAGTAGTTTTAGAGTTAGAGTTACAGTTAGGTCTAAAATTATCATTAAGATTAAGGTTAGGTTTAGTGAAATGGATATGGTTAGATTTAGGTTTAGGGTTAGGGTTAGGGTTTGATTTAAGCTTAGGGTTAAGATTAGGGCTTTGGTTATGGCTATGGTTATGTTTAGGTATATGGTAAGGGGTAGGTTTTGAGCAGGGTTAGATTTATATTGAGAGTTAGGTTTAGGGTTAAGTGTAGGTTTAGTTTTCTAGTTAGTGTTATTGTTATGGTTAGGGTTAAGGCTAGGGTTATTAAAAGGTTTAGTTTTAGGGTTAGGGTATTGTGTAGGTTTAGAGCTAGAGTTAGGTCTAAGATTAAGTTTAGCTTTAGGGCTAGGTTTAGGTTTAGAGTTAGGGATAGTTCTAGGTTCATGTTTATGTTAAGGGTTAGGCTTTGAGCTAGGGTTGGGATTAACGCTAGGGTTAAGTTAGGATTAGGGCTAGAGTTAGGGTTTGTGTTATGCTTAGGGTAGGTTAAGGCCTAGGATTAACTCTAGGTTTGTTTTAGGTTTAGGCCTAGGGTTAGGGCTGTTGGTAATGTAAGAACTAGAGTTATGATTAGGGCTAGATTTAGGGTTAGGGTTATGGCTAGGTCTAGTGTTAGGTTCATATTTTCGGTTACAGTTAGGTTTAGAGGTAGGTTTACTGTTAAATGCTGGTCAGTGTTCGAGTTAGTGTTAGAGTTAGGGTTATAGCCAGCATAAGGACTAGGTTTAGGTCTAGGGTTAGGACAGTGTTTGGGTTAGGGTAAGGGTTATTGTTAGGGCTAGGACTAGGTTTTTGTTTAGGTCTAGGGCTAGAGTTAAGGCTAGATTGAGGATTAGGTTTAGGTCAATGGCTTGTGGTAGAGTTAGGTTTAGGAATATGTTTAACAGTAGTTCCAGGGTTAGAGTTTGGTCTAAGGTTAGGGTGAGGTTTAGACCTAAGTTTAGTGTTAGGATCAGAATAAGGATCATTAGAGTTAGAGATAGGATTACAGCTAGATTGAGGGCTAGGGTCAGGACTATTAATGGAGTTAGGATTTTGGTTAGCCTAAATATTAGGGATAAGTCTAGGGTTACCATTAGGTTTTGCTTAGGTATAGGAATAGATCTAGAGCTAGGTTTAAAATTAGGGTTAAAGCTAGGTTTAGAGCTTGGATTAGCGCTTGTTTGTTTGTTTGTTTGTTTTGTTTTGGTTAGGGTAATGTCTAGGGTTAGGGCAATGGCTAATATAAGAACTAGGGTAACAATTAGGGTTAGTTTTAGGGTTTGTGTTAAGTGTAGGCCTAGTGTTAGGGTTAAGTTTAAGGTTAGGGTGATATTTAGAGCTAGGGTTAGTGCTAGGATATGAGTCAAGGTCAGGGTTAGGGTTAGAACTCAAATAAGTGATAGAGTTACTGTTAGGTTTTTCTTTAAGGTTAGGATGGTGTCTAGAGTTAGGGTGAGTTTTAAGATACGAGTCTGTTTCAGGGTTAGTTTTAAGGTTAGGATTTGAAGTCAAATTTGGGCTATGATTAGGTCTAGATGTAGTTTTAGTGTGGTTTAAGTTAATGTTTAGTGTTAAGGTCATTGCTCAGTTTTGTTTCACTGCTCGGGTTAGAGATAAGGCTATTTTTTAGAATAACATTAGAGTTAGGGCTAGTGTTAGTGTTATGCCTAGGCTTAGGGGTAGGGTTGGTTTTAGAGTTAGGGTTAGATCTAAGGTTAGGGCAAGTGTTAAGGATAGGGCAAGCATTAGTGCTAGGTTTAGGGCTAGGTTTTGGGTTACTGTAAGGAATAAGGTTAGAACTAGGGATACGGCTAGTGTGAGAATTAGAGTTAGTCTTAGGGCTAGGGCTGGATTTAGGTTTAATTATAAGATTACTGGTAAAGCCAATGTTTGTGTTTGCTCTATGTTTAGGTTCAGGTTTAGACCTAGGGTTATTGTTTGGTCAGAATAAGGGTCAGGCTTAGTGTTAGGGTTTGGGATAAGATTATATCTAGAATGAGGGCTAGGGTCAAGACTATTAAAAAAGGTTCGGATTTTGGTTAGCCTAAGGATTAGGAATAGGTCTAGGGTTACCATTAGGGTTAAAGTTTCGCTAAGTGTAAGAAATAGGGATAGAGCTAGGGTTAGGGTTATAGTTAGGGTAATGTTTGGGTTAAAGCTAGGCTTAGAGCTTGGATTAGGGCAAGATGTGTGTTAGGGTTAGGGCTAGGATTAGGGAAATGGTTAGTGTAAGAACTAGGGTTACATTAGCTTTAGGATTAGGATTAAGGGTATGTCTAGTGTTAGGGTTAGGTTTAAGGTAAGAGTGATATATAGAGCTAGGGTTAGTGCTAGGATATGAGTGAGGGTTAGCATTAGGGTGAGGACTCAAATTATGGATAGGGTTACCATAAACATAACATGAACCCTAACCCTAACCATATCATTCCCCAACTCTAACCTTAATCATATAGCAAACTCGTGCCTTGATCCTAAACCTTAACAAAACAAACCCTAAATATGACCCTGACCGTAATAATATGCAAAGATCAAAACCTGACCCTAACCCTCATCCTAATCTTATACTATACCTAGCCATAAACCTATCCCCAAAACTATCCCTAACCATAACCCTATACCTGACATTAGCCCTAGCCCTTATGCTAGCCTAACTCTAACACAATCCATAGCCCTAACACTAGGCCTAACACTAGTTTTAATCCTAATCCTACACTTAACCCTATCCCTAACCATAATTTTAACCCTCACCCTACCCCTAAAATAATAATAATAATTTAGCCGTAACACTAACTCTAACCCTAATATAACCATAGGAAACCCCTAAGCCTAACCCTAACCCTAATCTTAGCACTAATCGTAAACTTAACCATAGCATTAACCCTAGCTCTCACCCCACCCATTACCCTAACACTAACCATAAACCTCATAATAACACTAGCCATAACCCTAAAACTAATCTAACCATAACTGTAAATCTAACCCTAGACCTTACAATAAACCTATCTCTTGCCGTAGTCCTCACCCTATATCAAACCCTAAAAGTTACTCTAAACCTAACACTTACCCTTGGCCTAATCCTAAACCTAACATTAACCCTAACAAGACATCTAAACCTATCTATTATCCTAACCCTAATTATAACCCTAGCCCTAACCCTAATACTAACACTAACTCTAGTACTAATTCTAAACCTAACACTAGCCTTAGCACTAACACTAGCTCAAACCCTAACCAGTACCCTAAACCTAACCCTAACCCAAACCCTAGCCTTATTCTAACCCTAAACTTAACTCTAGCCATAATCCTAAACATAAACCTAGCCTTAACGCTAGCTCTAACCCTATTCATTAACCTAACGATAACCATAAACCTAAGGCTAACCCTAGGCCTAACCCTAAACCTATCCATTAACCTAAACCTACCTGAACCCTAAACCTAACCTGAAGCTTAAACCTAACCCTGTCCATTACCCTAACCCTAACTGTAACCCTAACGATAATGTGAACACTAACCTTAAAACTCCACCTAACTCAAAACCTGACCCTGACCATTATAAAACCCTATGTCTAAACCTGAACCTTACCCTAAACCTAACTCTGACACTAGACCTAGCCATAAACCTTACCCTAAAAGTATCCCTAACTTTAACCCTAGACCTGGTATTAGCCCTAGCCCTAATTCTTGGCATAACCCTAACACAAACACTAGTGCTTATCCTTGCCCTAAAACTAGCCTTGATCCTAACCTGAACCCTAACTCTAGCCCTAAACCTAATTTTATCCCTCACCCTATTTCTGAACCTAGATATAACATCATCCCTTCCCCTAAATCTAACCCTAACACTAACCCTAGACTTAACCCTTACACTAATCCTAGATCTGATCCTAGCCCTAATTTAGCCCTAACCCTTACCCTAAAACTACCACTAAGACTAACTCTAAATGTCTTCCTAGCCCTATAGCTAGTTCTATCCATATCCCTTACTGTAACACTAACACTTGCTCTAACCTTAGCCCTAGACGTAGCCCTACCACTAACCCTATATCTAACCATAACTCTAAAACTAACCCTATCCCTAAGTGTAAACCTCACACTAAAATTAGCCCTAACACTAAAGCTAATCCTGAAAATAGCCCTAACCTAGTCCTAGCCCTAAATCAAATCGAACCACAGCCCTAAGCATAACCCTGAACCTAAACCAAATACTAACCCTACAACTAGCCCTAACCCTAGCCCTAATTTTAATTATACCCTAACTCTAAAACTAACCTTGACCCTGACTCTGACCCTATCAATAACTCTAGCTATCAGATCACCCTAAAAATATACCTAATCCTAAAACTAGACCTAACCTTAAACCTAACCATAAAAGTAGGCCTAATCATAATCCTAGTGCTTACATTAGTGTTATCCCTAATCCTAGCCCTAACTTAACCAAAAAACTAGCCCTAATTTTAGCCCTACATCTTGTATTAACCCCAACACTCACCCTGTTCCTTACCATTACACTAAAACTAACCCTAACACTAAAACTTGCCCTAAACTTAATATAACCCTAGCCTTAAACCTAACCATAATCCTTGACCTAACCCTAGCTCTAACCATATCCATTACCCTAAACATAACCCTAAACATATTGCTAACCCTAGGATAACCCTAACCCTATATCTAACCCTAACTTTATCCAATACCCTAAACCTATCCTGAACCCTAAACCTAACCATATCCATTACCCTAACCTTAAACCTATCCTAACACTAATTAGAGCCCTAAACCTTAACCTTAACCTAACCCAAAACTTAACTGTGTCCATGACCCTAGACATAAACCTAACTCAAAATCTAAACCTAACTCTAAATTTAACTGTAACCATAAGCCTAAACTAAACTGTAATATTATCCCTAACCATAACACTAATCCTAAAAATTGCCCTATCCCTAGACCTAGACATAAAACAAAACCAAGCCATAGCCCTAACCCTAACCCTTAACCTAAACCAAAACCTAACCCTACACCTAGCCTAAACTTAATTCTAAAATTAACCCTGACCCTGAAGTTGACAGTAACACTAATCCTAACTCTAAACATCACACTAACGTAAAATTAACTCTAACACTAGAACTAGCCTTAACTCTAATCCTAAAACTAGCTTTAATCATAACTCTAGTTAGTACACTAGTCGTATCCTAAATCTAACACAAATTCTACCCCTAATCCGAGCTCTAACGCTAGATTTAACCCTAATCTTAACCATAACACTAGCCCTAACCCTAACCCTAACCCTAGCCATAACCTAGATCTAACACTAAACCTAACCCTAAGCCAAACCGTAACCCAAATGTTAACCCTAGTCCTAACCTTAATCCTTTGCCTAAGTTAAACTCTAATTGTATTACTAGTCTTAACCCTAGCCCTCATTCTAGCTCTAATCCTAACCTTGACACCCATATAATCCTCACAGTAACCCTAGGTCTAAATCTGACCATATACCTAAACGAAACCCTAACACTAGACCTACCAGTAACCCTATACCTATACCTAAGCCTGACACAAGACCTAGACCCAAAGCTAATCCTTAATATAGATAAAACTCCAGCCCTTGACCTAAACAAATTCTAGCATTAACCCTAACAATAACCCTTAATCTAAACCAAATACTTACCCTATCCATAGACCTAAACGTCTCCTAATTCTGGCTCTAACCCTAACCCTAACCCTAACCCAAACACTGACTCTGATTCTAACACTAAATCTAGCTTTAAATCTGACTAACACTGATTTAAACGTAATTCTAACATTAAACCTAGCTTTAAACTAGACCTAGAAATAATCTTAACCCTAAAACTAGTCCTGAACATAACCCTAGCTCTTATAATACCCATAATACTAACAATAGCCCTAAACCTAACACAAAACCTAGCCCTAATACTAGGCCTAAACTTAGCTCTAAGCATAAACCTAAGCCTAACCCTAGCCCTAACCCTAACCCTTACCCTAACACTCACCTTAGATCTAACCCTAGCTCAAATATTAACCCTTACAGTAAACATAACCCTAGCCCTATCCTAAACCCCAACCCTAACCCTAGCCCTAATCCTAACATTAACCCTAGGCCGAAATTTAGCTCTAACCATATCCATTACCATAACCCTAACACTAACCCTAATTAAAACCCTATCCCAAACAGTAAAGCTAACTCTAACCATAAATGTAAACTTAGATCTAAACCTAAACCTTACACACTCACTCTAGCCCTAACCCTAGCTCAAACATTAAAGCTTACCCTAACCTAACCATAACCCTTGCCCTAAACCTAAAACTTACTCTAACCCTAACACTTACCCTAAACTAAGCCCTAGCCATATACCTAAACCTAACTCTAATTCTAGACTTAATGCAAACCCAAACCTAGCCCAAACCTTAGCTATAAACCTATTCATTACAGTAAACATAACCCAAAATATTATGCTAACCCTAACCCGATCTCTAAACCTAACCCATCCATTACTCTAAACCTTAATTGAAACCTAACCTAAACCCTATCCATTACCCTAACTCTAAACCTAACCCTAATGCTAATTCAAGCTCTAACCCTAAACAATATCCTAAACCAAATTCTAAACTTGACCCTGACCCTGACCCTAATAAAAACCCTATCTCTAAAGCTGACATTTAACATAAACCTAACCCTTACACTGACCTAACCATAACCTAACCCTATAACTATATTAACCATAACCCTAGACCTAATATTAGCCCTAGCTCGAGTCCTAGCCCTAACCCTATCAGAAAACCTACCCCTCATCCTATCCCTAATCCTAGCTTTAATCCTAAACTGAACTATAACCTAGGCCTAATCCTAATTTGAACCCTCATCCTAGCCCTGAACCTAGCTATAATCTGACCCATTGACCTAAACATAATCCTAACCCCAATGCTAATCCTAACCCTAGTCCAAACCCTAGGCCTTAGTAACACTAACCCTACCTCTAATCCTAGGCCTAATTTAGCCGTAACACTAACTCTAACCCTAAAACTCTAAGTCAAATTGTCACCCTAGCCATATCCCTAGTTCTAACCATATCCTTATCATAACCCTAACCCTAGCCCTAGCCCTAACACTAGCTTTAAACCTAAATCCAAATCAACCCTAAAACTAAGCCTACAGTTCACCCTAACACTAGCTCTAACCTTGATGCTAATCCAAAATCTAGCCCTAACCCTAGACCTAGCCCTAGCCCTAAAACAAAACTGAGACATAGCCCTGACCCTAATCCTTAACCTAAACCAAAGTCTGACCCTAAACCTAGACCTAACTTTAGCCTTATATTGAATCCTAAACATAAACCTAAACTAACCCTTACTCTCACACTGACCCTAAGAATAAACCTTGCTCTAAACATCTCCTTAACCCTAAACCTAAAAATAACACTAGTCCTAACCCTAACCCTAAAACTAGCACTAGTTATAACACTAGTTCATATATTAGCCATAGCCCTAAACCTAGCCCTATCCAAAGCCAAAACCTAGTCCTAATTTGAGCATTAATCCTAGTTTTCACCCTAATCCTATCCCAAAACGTAGCCCTAAAACATATCCTAATGCTAGCAAGAATCCTAACAATAACCCTAGACTTATCACTAGCTCTAATCCTATCCATTAGTCTAAATATAACCATAACCCTAATGGTAACCCTAGGCCTAAACCTAACATTATCCCTAACCCTTACCTTATTCATTAACCGAAAACTAACCTGACCCTAAACCTAACCAATCATTACCCTAACCTTAACTCTAATGCTAATTAGACTCCTAACCCTAAACCTTAACCTAACCCAAACCATAACTCTGACTCTTCTTGTAATAATATACAAAGCTCTAATCCTGACCCTACCCCTAACCCTAAACCTTATACCTGACCTACACATAAACCTATCCCTAAAACTATCCCTAACCATAACCATAGACCTAACATTTGCCCTACTGTAATCCTAGCCCTAACCTTAATACAAATAATAGCCATAACCCTAACCCTAATCTTAAACCTACCTCTAACCCTATCCATAACCCTAGCCCTAAACTCAGCTCTAACCCTATCAATTACTCTAAACATAACCCTAATTCTAATGCTAACTCTAGGCCTAAATCTAACCCTATCCCTAATATAACCCTTTCAATTATGCTAAACATAACCTGAACCACAAACATAACACTCTCATTAACTTAACACAAACTTTAATGCTAATTCAAGACCTAAACATAAACCTTAACCTAAACAAAACCCTAAACCTGACACTGACCCTAATAATACCCCTAGCTCTAAATTTGACCCTTAGCCTAAACCTAACCCTTATACTAAACATAGCCATAAAACTAAGCCTAAAATTATTGCTTACCCTAACCCTACAACTAGCACTAATAAAGTCCTAATTCAAGTTTAAAACATAACCCTAACACTTAACCTGACCTTGAATTTGACCCTTACACTAATCCTAGCTCTAAACATCATCCAAAACCTAACCCTAACCTGAACACTATCCTAGTCCTAACCGTAATCGTATAAGTAGCCCAAATCATAACACTAGTACATACATTGGCCATAACTTTAAACCTAGCCCTAACTCTAACCAAAACCTCCCTCTAAACAGAGACCTCACCCTAGCTTTAACCCATACACTAACCCTAATCCAAACCCTAAACATAGCTCTAACCGTAGCTCTAACCCTATCCCTAACCCTAAGTTAACCCTAACCCTAACACTAACACTAGTCTTAACCTAATCCTTACTTTAACTCAAACTCAACCCTATTACTAGTCCTACCCTAGCTCTGATTCTAGCTCTAACCATAACCTTAACCTAACACTTATTCTGACCCTAACTGTAACCAAAGGTCTAAACCTGACCCTACCTCTAAACCGAACCATAACACTAGCACTATCAATAAATCTATACCTAAACCTAACCCTCAAACTAGCCCTAACCATAACCATAACCCTCACTCTAGTCTTATCCTTTACCTAAGCCAAACTCTAACCCTAATGCTAACCCCATTTCTAAAACAATACTTAGCCTAACCCATATACTAACTATATTACTAGTCCAAATCCTAGCCATCATTCTAGTTATAACCATAAGCCAAACAATAACTCTAACCCTGACCCTTATTCTGACTCTAAGCATAAACCAAATCCTAACACTAGCCCTACACATAAACCTATGATTAAACTTAACCCTAACACTAGCCTGAGACATAAACCTAATCCTATGATAACCCTTAACCTAACCCAGAAACTAACCCTATCTCTAGACCTAACCAATCCTAATTTAGGATTTAACCCTAACCCTAATTCTAATCCAAACACAGACCATGACACTAACATTAACCTTATCTTTAAAACTGAATTTATACAAAACCTAAACTTAACACTAGACCTAGCCATATCCCTAACCATAAGCCTAGCCCTTGCATACCCATAACACTAACACTAGCTCTAAACCTAACACAAAACCTAGACCGAATCATAGGCCTAACCCTAGCCCTAAGAATAACCCTAAACCTAACCCTATCCCTCACGTAAACATAACCCTCAACTTACACGTAACCCTAGCTAAAATCCTAACCCTAACCCTAAACATAAACTAAGCTTTATCCCGAAACCTAACGCTAACCCTAGCCCTAATCATAATGTTAATACTAGCCCTAATACTATCTCTAAAATTATCCATTACCATAAACCTAACCCTAAATCTAATGATAACCCTAGCTCTAACCCTAACTTTAAACCTAATCCTAGACCTAACCTTAAACCTAACCCTCATCATAGCCCTAACCCTACATCAAACCCTAACTATAACCCAAACAATAGCCCAAACTCTAACACTAACCCTAACCCTAACCCTAAACATAACCCTAGCCCTATCCCTAAACCTAAAGCTAACCCTAGCCCTAATGATAATGTTAATACTAGCCCTAATACTATCTCTAAAACTATCCATTACCATAAACCTAACCCTAAACCTGATTATAAACCTAGCTCTAACTCTAAATGTAAACCTAATCCTAGACCTAACCCTAAAACTAACCCTTATCATAGCCTTAACCCTAGATAAAAGCCTAAACTGTACTCTAACCCTAATGCTAGCCCAAACCCTAACACTTACCCTAAACCTAAATATACCCCTAACCCTAACCCAACATCTAATCCTATACATTAACCTAACTCTAAATGTAAACTTAGCCCTAATCCTAACTCTAACTCTAACCTTAACCATAAAACTAACCCTAGATATAACACTAAACCTAACTATCACCCTAACATTAACCCTATTTCAAAACCTAACCAGTAACCTAAACTTAACCCAATTTCTAACTCTAGCCCTAGCCCTAACCCTAACCTTAATTCTAGCCCTAATCCTAACAAAAACCCCAGCCCTAACCCTAGCTCTAATGCTATTCATTACCCTAACAATAACCATAAACCAAATGCTAACTCTAGGCCTAACCCTAACCCTATAACTAACCCTAATCATACCCATTATCCTAATTTTAACCTAAATTTTAAACCTAAATCTATCCAGTACCCTAAATTTAACTCTAACCCTAATGCTAATTTGAGCCCTAACCCTAAATCTTAACCTAACCCATAACTGATACCTGACACTGACCCTAAATAACACCTAATTCTAATCCTTACCCTAAACCTAACCCTTATATAAGACCTGGCCATGAAACTAACCCTATAACTACCCCTAGCCATAACACTAAACCTAACATTATCCCTATCCCTAAAATTTGCCCTAACCTTAAAAAAAACCCAGACCTAATCCTAACACAAAATCTAGCCTTAACCCTAACACAATCCTAACCCTATCCCAAAACCTAATTCTAATCATTGCCCTAGCCCAAACCTAGCTATAACCCCATCTCCTAAACCTATCCCCAAACCTAACCCTGAAATTAACCCTAAATATTGCCCCTACAATTAGACCTAAACTTATCACTAATCCTAGACCTATTTCTGGGCCTAGTTTAGCCAAACCCTAACCCTAACCCTAGACTTAAGACTAAATCTAACTCTCGCCCTAGATCTATTCCTAGATCTAACTCTATGTCTTACCATAACCCAAACTCTAGACCTAACCTTAGCCCTAACCCTAGCCATAGCCCTAACCCTAGAATTAACCATAACTCTAAATGTACCACTAAGTCTATACTCAACCTATCACTAGCAATAACACTAACACTAATCATAAAAACACCCTCATATTTAGCCTTAGCCCTAAAACAAAACCGAGCCATAGCACTAACCCTAACCCTTAAACTAAACCAAATCTTAACCCTATATCGATCCCTAAGCCTATCCATAATTCGAGTCTTATCCCTATCATAAAACTAACCCTGACCCTGAATCTGAACCTCACACTAACCCTAGCTAAAAACATCACCCTAAACTTAAACCTAACCCTAAAACTAGACTTAGCCATAACTGTAACCCTAAAATTAGCGCTAATCATAACCTTAGTTCTTACATTAGCCGTATCCCTAACACTAGCCCTAACAAAACCCAGAACCTAGCCCTAATCTGAGCCCAAACCCTAGGTTTAACCCTATCTCTAACCCTAAATGTAGCTCTAAAACTTACACTAAACCTAACCCAAAATTTGAACCTTACAGTAACCCTACCCTAACCCAAACCCTAGCAGTATCCCTAACAAAAACCCTAGCCCTAGCCCTAGCTCTAACCATATTCATTACTCAAACCTGAACCCTAACCTTATGCTAAACCTCGGTCTAACCCTAACACATTCCCTAACCTTAACCTATCCATTACCCTAAACATAACCCTAACCTTAAACCTAACCTAATACTAGACCTAGAGATAACAATAACCCTAAAATGAGCCCTAATTGTAACCCTAGTTCTTACATTAGCCGGAGACCTAAAGCTAACAAAAAACTTAGCTCTAATCAGAGCCCTAATGCTAGCTTTAACTCTAAACCTAGCCCTAACCCTAACCTTAACCCTAACCTTACCTTTACCCTAACCCAAATTGTAACACTAAATCTACACTAGTCATAAACATAATCCTTAGCCTAACTGAAACCCTAACTCTATTGCTAGTCTTAACACTAGCCCTGCATCTAGATCAATCATTATCCCAAATCCTAACCCTAAGCCTGACACTTATTCTGTCCCTAATACTAATCTTAGGTCTAAACCTGACCCTAACCATAAACCAACCCCTAACATTGACACTACCTGTAACACTATACCTATACCTAACCCTAAAATTAGACCTAGACCTACACCTAATCGTACATCTAGCGATAACTCTAGCCTTAACCCTAACAATAAACCTTAACCTAACTCAAACATTAACCTACCCCTAGACCTTAGCCTAGTCCTAATGCTTGACCTAATCTTAAACCTAACTCTAACCCGAACACTGATACTTACCTAACAAAATCTCTAGCTTGAAACCTCTTCCTAATCAAAAACCTAACCCTAAACTAGACCTAGCCATATCACTAGCACTAAAACTAGCCATAACCATAGTACAAACCCCACCTCAACTTTATTCATTACCCTAACCATAACCCTAAACCTAACCCTAACCTGGACTCTAACCCTTAACTTTGTCCTAGTGCAAATCCTAGCTCAATATCTAACCCTTATACTTAAGCTAACCCTAACACTAATCCTTGGCTTAAACCTAACCTTAACCTTAACCCTAGCCCTAATCCTAACCTTAATCCTAGCCATAACCCTAGCTCTAATCCTACCCATTACTCTAACCCTAACACTAACTCTGATGATAATCCTAGCCCTAACCCTAAATCTACCCTAACCCTAACCTTAGCCATAGCCATAAACTTAAACTTGTCATAGACCTAACACTAGCTAAAACCCTATTACCCTAAACCTAACCCTACACTTATCCCTAACACTCACCATAGGCCAAAACCTAATCCTAACCTTAACCCCAACCCGACATCAAACCTTATCCAATACCCTAAACTTAATGATAACCCTAACCCTAATCTTAACACTAACCTTGACCCTAACCATAGATATAACCTAGGCCTAACCCTAAACCTAACATTGCCTTAGTACTCAAACCCTAAACCAAACCCTAAAACTAAAACTAACACTATCCCTAGGCCTAACCTAACCCAAAACCTAACTCAAGCTCTAATACTAACCATAACACTTGCCCTAACCTAGTTCTAACTCTCTCCATTACCCTAAACATAATCCTTACCCTAATGCTAACCCTAGGCCTGAAAATAACCATTTCACTAACTCTAACCATATCAATTACCCTACACCTAACCTGAACCCTAAACCTAACACTATCATTACCATATCTCTAACCATAATGTTAATATCAGCCGTAACCCTAAACCCTAACCTCAACCAAACCCGAAACCTGATTCTAACCCTAATAATACCCCTAGCTCTTCAACTGACCCTTACCCGAAACCTAACCCTTAACCTAGACCTAGCCATAAATCTAACCCTCAATCTATCCCTAACCGGAACCCTAGACCTGACACTAGCCCTAGCCCTAATTCTCACTTTAACCCTGAACAAACTCTAGCCCTCATTCTAGCCCTAAACCTGGCCTTATTACTAACCCAAAACATAATTCTAGTGCTAACTGTATTCTAACCTTCGACCTATCCCTAAAACTAGCTATAACCCCATCCCTTCCCCTAAACCTAACCCTATCAATAAACCTAAACCTGAGCCTAAAACTAGGCCTAACCCTAACAAAAAACCTAGACCTAATCCTAGCCTTAATTTAGCCCTAATCCTAACCTAACCCTAGCCCTAAGACTAACTCTAACTCTCTCTCTAGTCCTATTCCTAGTTCAAACCCCAACCATTAACATAACCCTAAAACTTGCCCTTAACCTGAGCCCTAACCCAAGCCCTAGCCCTGAGCCTACATCTAACCCTAACTCTAAATGTAACCCTAACCCTAGGCCTAAATCTCTCACTAACACAAGCTGTAACACTAACACTAATCCTAAACCAACCCAAAAGTAGCCCAAGCCCTACAACAAAATAGAGCCATAGCCCTAACCTTAACATATAACCTAAACCAAACCCTAAGCCTACACTTAGCCTTAAACCTAGCTTTAATTTGAATCCTATCCCTAAACCTAAAACTAACTCTGACCCTGACTGTGACCCTACACTAACACTAGCTCTTAAAATCACCCAAAAACTAAACCGAACCCTACCACTAGACTTAGACCTAACCTTAACCCTGAACATAGCCCTAATCTTAACACTAGGTCTTACATTAGCTTTAGCCCTAATCCTAGTGCTAACCTAACCCAAAACTTATCCTAATCAGAGTCCTAATACTAGGTTTAACACTAATAATAACCGTAACCCTAGCTCTAACTGTTACCTATATTTAACACTAACCCTAACACTTGCAATAACCCAAAACCTAACCCTAATATCTACCCCTAATCTTAACAATAACCATAGCCCTAACCCTAGCTCTAATTCTATCCATTATCTTAACCCTAACCCTAAAGCTAACCCTAGGATAACCCTAACCCTATTCCTAACCCTAAACCTATCCATTACACTAAAACTAACCTGAACCCTAAACCATAAACCTAATCCTAACCCTAACCCTAATGCTAATTTGAGCCTTAACCATAAACTTTAGCCAAATCCAAACTGGAACCCTGTACCTTACCCTAATAATGCTTCTAGCTGTAAAACTTACCCTAAAACTTAACCTAACCCTTACACTATACCTAGCCATAATCTTAACACTAAAACTATCTCAACCAAAATCCTAGAACTGACACTAGCCCTAGCACTAATGAAGCCCTAACCCTATAACAAAATCTAGCCCTAAATTTAGACTTACTCCTAACCCCAACCCTAACACTAGCCCTAACCTTAGTTTTAACCCTCACCCTAGTCCTAAACCTAGCTACAACATCATGCCTAACCATAAGCATAACCCTAACTCTAGCCCTAAACCTAGGCTTAGTCTTAATACTAACGCTAGCTCTAATCCTATCCCTAATAAAGCTGTAACTGTAACCCTACCAAATCCTTATCCTAAGACTTACTCTAACTCTTGCCCTATCCTTAATCCTAGTTCTAACACTATAACTTATGATAACACAAACCCTAGCAGCTAACCCTAGCTATTACCTGGATTTAACCCTAATTCTAAATCTTAACCCAACCAAAAGCCTAAACCATACACTAAAACTATCTCTGACCCTAACGTTTATTTGAAAACTAGCCCTTACACTAGACCTAGCCCTCAAACAAAGCCGAGTCATGGCACTGACCCTAACCCTTAACCTAAACCAAACCCTAAACCTACACCTAACCCTAAACCTAGCCCTAATTCAAGTCCTAACCCTAACCCTAGAACTAATACTAACCCTGACTCTGACACTAACACTGAACATAGCTGTACACATCACCATGTCCCTAAACCTAACCCTATCACTAGAGCTCACCCAAAACTTAACTCTAAAACGAGCCATTAATGTAATGTCAGTTGTTGCATTAGCCATAGCCCTAAAGCTAACACAAACCTAAGCCAAATCCAAGGCCTAACACTAGCTTTAACCCTGCTCTAACGATGGTCCTAACTCTAACCCTATCCCTAGTCCTAACCTTAGCTCTAAACCTATCCCTTACCCTAAGCCAAACCCTCACCCTATTGCTTCCCTAGTCCTAACCCTAATCCTATTCCTACTGTAAAGTCTAACTTTATTACTAATCTGAACCCTAGTCTTCATTCTAGCTCTAAAGTTACCTAGGATTAAACCTGACCCTAATCCTTACCCGAAACCTAACACTAGCCCTACAAGTAACCCTGTACTTAAACTTAACACTAACAGTAGCCCTAGACCTAAACCTAATTCTAAATATAGCCCTAGCCCTAGCCCTAAAAATAAACCTTAACCTAACAAAAACACTAAGCCTACACCTAGACCTAACCCTAGTCCTCATTCTGAACCTAACCTTAAATATAATCCTAACCTGAACTCTGACACTTACCCTAAAAAACCCTAGCTCTAAACCTTATCCTAACTCCAAAACTAACCTTAACACTAGATGAACCCTAAATCTAGCAATAACCATAACTCTAGTTCTTAAATTACTAATATACCTAACACTAGCCCTAAACCTCACATAAAACCTAGCCCTAATTGTAGCTCTAAACCTAACTCTAAGCATAACTCTAACCCTAAACCTAGACATAACCCAACCCTAACCCTCGTCCTAGACCTAACCCTAGCTCAAACACTTAGCCTTACCCTAAACACAACGCTAACCAAAAACCAAAACCTCACCCTTAACTTGGCCTTAATTCTAACCGTAACCATAGCCCAAACCCTAGCTCTAACTCTATCCATTACCCTAACCATAACCCTAAACCTAATGCTAACCCTAACCCTATCCTTAATCCTAACCCTACCCTAGCCCTGACTGTAACCCTAACCCTCACTCCAGTCCTAATCCTAGCTCAATCCCTAACCCTTAAACATAAGCTAACCCTAACACTACCCGAAGGCCTAACTTAACCCTAACCCTAGCCATAATCCTAACCTTATCCCTAGCCATAACCCTATCTCAAACCCTACCCATTAACCTAACCCTAAACTTAACCCTAATGATAACACTAGACCTAAAGGTAAACCTACCCTAACCCTAAACATAAACCTAACCCTAGTACTAACAGTGAACATAACCCTAACCCTAACCCTAAGATAGCTCAAATTCTAACCCTAACCCTAATCCTAAACATAATGCAAACTTAAACCCAACCATAACTCTAACCTGACATCTAAACCTATTACCCTAAAACTAAAGATGACCCTAGCCATAACCCTAACACTAAACCTAACAATAACCCAAACCCCATGCCTAACCCTGACCCTTATTCTTACTCCAACACTAAACCTAGGGTTAAACCTGACCCTAACTCTTATCCTAAATCTAATACTAGCCCTACCATAAACCATGACCATAACCCTAGACCTAACCCTTAATTAACCTTAGCCCTCACACTAACCCTAGCTCAAACCCTAAACCATACCCAAAAACTAATCCTAACTCTAACCCTCGTGCTAACCCTGACCCTAACACTAACTCTAGCCCTAATCCTAACCATAGCCCTAGCCCTAACCCTAAGTCTAACTTTATAAATTACCCTAACAATACCATAACACTAATGCTAACCCTAGGCCTAACCCTAAACCTATCACAATCCAAAACCATATCCATTACTTGAAACCTAATCTGAACCCTAATTTTAACCCTATGCATTACCCTAACCCTAACTCTAAACTTAATGCTAATTCAAGCCCTAAACCTAAACCGTAACCTAACCTAAACCCGAAGCCTGACCCTGAACCTCATAATATATTTAGCTCTAAACCTGACCCTTTCCCTAAATGTAACACTTAATTTTGACCTAGCCATAAACCTAACCCTAAGACTATCCCTAACTGTAAACCTAGACCTGACATTAGCCCAAGTCCTAATTCTTGCCCTAAACCTAACAAAAAACCTAGCCCTAATTCTAGCATTAAACCTATCCTTAATCCTAACCCAAACCAAAACCATAGCCCTAACCCTAAATCTAATAGTAAAACTAGCCCTAACCCTAACCATAGCACTAAAACAAAACCGAGCAACAGGCCTAACACTCAACCTTAACTTAAAACAAACACTAGCACTACACCTAGTATTAACTCTAGCCCTAATTCGAGTCCTAATCCTCACCTTAAAAATAACCCTGACCCTGACTTATATCCTAATACTCACCCTAGCTCTAAACAACACCCTAAACTTAAACCAAACACTAACAGTAACCCTAGTCCTAATTCGAGTCTTATTCCTAACCCTAAAACTAACCCTGATATGACGCATAACACTTACTCTAGCTATAAATATCAATCTAACTTTAAACCTAACCCTAACACTTGACCTTCCCCTAACCCTAAAACTAACCCTAATTGTAACCCTAGTTGTTATATTAGTCATTGCCCTAACCCTAGCCTTAAACTTAAAAAAAAACTAGCCCTAATCTGAGCCCTAAACGTAGCTTTAACCCTAACCATAAATCTAACCCTAGCCCTAAACCTATTTCTAAAACTATCCCTTACCCTAAGCAAAACCCTAAACCTAATGGTAACCCTAGACCTATTCCTAATTCATATGCTAACCAAATATTAACCCTATTAATTGTCCTAACCCTAGATCTCATTCTAGCTCTATACCTATCCAAAACCCTAAACCTAATCCTGAAACTTATTCTGACCATAACACCAATTCAAGTTCTAAACCTGATTGTAACCCTAAACCAAACTTCTTGACACACTGACGAGTCAAGATGGAGCCTGGCATTTTACCATAGGGAGTGGTTTGAGAAGTAACACCAGTGAGCCATTAGAGATGATGGAGATTCCTTAATGACTGACTGCTGTATCTAATGATATTAATTAAGATAAGCTGGGTATAATTATTAAGTTTATGAGGATTCCTTAATGACTGATTGATGTATCTAGATGATGTTAATTGAAACAGGCTGTGTATTCCATTAGGTATAAATACCTCTGCCTTCCTGCAATAAAGTGGCTCCCGCTGTGTCAATCTTCACAAGTTGCTTGTCACCCCCCCACCCCGGTTATTTCACCCATTCAGACTGGGGAAGATGGTGGCCCATATGGGGAGCCCCGGGACACTCAGGGGTAAGTGACAGGGAAAAGCTGCCCATCCCTAGAGATAGATAGGATGGGAGAAAATCTGATCATCCCTAGAAGCAGACAGTGCGAGTGGAAGGAGGACCATTTTTTTAAAAAATGGAGAAGATAGAATATGTTTGTGTCTTGTTTTGTCTTAGTGTGTTGTATTGTCTTTGTGACAAAAATATGGAAGAAATGTCAATTAAATTGCAAAGGAAAGGAGGCTCCCCAGTGGAACCAAGAATAGTTAGGGCATACATTGATGAAAGACAAGGAACTCTAGTCAGAAAGAGAAAGAAAGTTCAGAGGAGGAAGGATTATCAGGGAAAAAGTTACAAAAAATGCTGTTATTAATCTCTTTTCATCACCAGAGGGTGCGTGAAGCGGCGCGGGGGCTGCTGCATGTGCGATCTGGTCACAGCGTGGCAGGGACTTTCCAAGCTGTGGCAGTGACCAGACCTTCCCTGCCCCCTGCTCGGGGAGCAGGACGCCACTGCCGCAAGCCCAAATCCAGACCTGACCCGGAGGCACAGTCTCGCAGGATCTTCCTCCCTGTGCCAGGTGGCAGTTTGAGTCCGAGAAACTCCCCAGGCCATGGCAGAAGACTCACCATCGCCCCTGAAGTTTGGTCATTTCCAATGTCAATAACTACAATGGTTCTCCCACAAATGTAGGCTAATGAATAATGAGCACCATTTAGGCCTATTTCAAATGTAAAAAAACCTTGAGATAATGTACTAAATTTTTCAGAAGGTTGTTTTCTTAGTGCCAGCTGTAATGCTACAGGATATTCTTTAGCCATCCCCGGAGTTCCTGCCTTCATCCCAGTGGCGGTGAGGACAAGGGTGGAGGGATTTCCAGTGTTGCAGAGAACCGGATGAGACTTTGGATCGTCATAGCTGCTGCTGTTTCTGCTGCTACAGATTAAGCTAGCTGCCTGCCGAATTTACCAGGACTGTAAACTTACCTGGACTGTGATTTAATTACCTGGATGTGAACTTACCTGGACTGTTATTTAATTAATCTATTGACCTTTGAACTTATCTGGACTGTGAACTTACTTGGACTGTGATTTACCTGGACTATGTGTTACTTATATGCATTGTGAACTATCTGTTGATGCAATGAATTGTGGTAGTACCAGGGTATCTTAGCTGATGGTGTCATCTGTGGTACAATTTTACCAAGGGCTTCTTATTTGGAGCCATCAATTGGCTTGGTATCATGGCATTTTGTATCTTCCCCTTCTGCTTGTAGCAGATTACTTATGGTGTTTGTGTAAAAACCACTATGGTCATTATCCACAAGTATGACTGAGTGTGTTGGGCCCGTAGTCAAAGATGGATAAGATCCAATTACAATGGTACCAACCTAAGACAGGAGGCTGACGATTTGAGGTCAGACCATCCAATGACAGGTAAGGACCATAAGTAGTATTGGACAACCTAAAACAGGCACTGTCCCTAAGCCAGATATTTGTTGTTTAACTAAACAAAAGGGGGGGGGGATGTTGAGAGCCACAGACAAGTCAAGATGGTACCTGGCATTTTGCCATAAGGAGTGGTTTGAGCAGTAACACCAGAGAGCCATTAGAGAGGATGGACATTCCTTAATGACTGACTGTTGTATCTAATAATTTTAATTAAGTTAAGCTGTGTATAATTATTAAGATGATGAGGATTCCTTAATGACTGATTGCTGTAAGTGTATGATGCTAAATTGAAAAAGGCTGTGTATTCAGTGAGGTATAAATACCTCTGCCTTCCTGCAATAAGGCAGCTCTTGCTGTGTCAATCTTCACAAGTTGCTTATCACACCCCCTTCGTTATTTCGACCAGTCATACTGCAGCACAAACCCTAACACTATCCCTACTGGTAAACATATACCAAAACCTAACCCCACAATTAGCCCTAGATCTAAACATAATTCTAAATCAAGCCTTAACTCTAGCTCTAAATCTATAGAAAAACCTAGTCATAGCCCTAACAATAACCCTTATCATAAACCAAACACTAACCCTACCCCTAGACCAAAAACTAGTCCTAATTCTGGCTTTAACCCTAACTTTAACCCTAACCTAAACACTGATCCTGTCTTTAACACTAAATGTACCTCTAAATCTGACCCCAACCAAAACAAAAAACCTAATTCTAGATCCAGTCAAAACTAGAAAACTAAAACAAGCCCTAATCATAACCCTGGCTCTTACATTACCCATTGCCCTAATCCTAGGCCTAAACCTAACACTAAACATAGAGCTAATTCGAGGCCTAAACCGAGTCCTAAGCATAACACTAACCCTAACCATAGCCCTAACCTAACCCTAGCACTCACCTTAGTCCTATACATAGCTCAAAGCTTAAATCTTACCCTAAACAAAAATGTAGACCTATCACTAACTCTAACCCTAACACTAGCTCTAATCCTAAACTCAACCCTAGCACTAAACCTAGCTCTAAACCTACCCATTACCATAACCCTAAACATATTGAAAATCCTAGCCCAAATACTAACTCTAAACCTAACTGTAATTGGAAAACTGACCCTAGACATAACCCTAAATTTAACACTCAGCATAGCCCTAAATCTAGCTTAAACCCTAAACCTAACCATAAACCTAAGTATAACCATAGCCCTAATCCTAACCCTAAACCAAAATCTAATGGTAACCCTATACCTAACCCTACCAATTTCCCTAACCCTAAGCCTAACCTTAATGATAACCCTAGACCTAACCCTAACACTAACAGTAACACTATCATAATCCTATCCCTAGACCTTACCATAAAACTAACCCTCTTCCTAGCATGAACCCCAGCTCAAAACCTAACCCTCATACTAACTATAACCCTAAACCTAAACCTAGTTCTAAACCTAAACCTAAGCATAACTCAAGACCTATTGCTAACCATAACCCTAGTTCTAACATAAGCTCTAATCCAATCCATTACCATAAATAAAACCCTTACCCTAATGCTAAATCTAAGCCTAACCCTAACCCTATCAATTACCCTAAACCTAACCTGAACCCTATACCAAAGACTATCATTACCCTACGCTAACCCTAATGCGAATTTGAGCCCTAAACCTAAATCCTAACCTAAACCAAACCCTAAACTTGGACCTAACTCTAATAATCCTCCTAGCTCTAAACCTGACCCTTACCCTAAGCCTAACCCTTAAACTAGACATAGCCATAAATCTAACCCTAAAACTATCTTTAACCATAACCCTAGACCTGATATTAGCCCTAGCCCTAATCCAAGTCCTAAAAGAAACACTAGCCATCATCATAGCCCTAAACCTAGCCTTAAACATAACCCTAAACCTAAGCCTAGTCCTAACGCTACTCTAACCCTCACCCTATCTCAAAACATAGTTATAATGCCATCCCTTATCTTAAAAATAATTCTAACCCTATCACAAGCACTAAACAAAACACTAACCCCAGCACTAATCCCCACCTTAATTTAAACTTTTCCCAAAACATAACCCTAATCCTAGCCCAAGGACAAACTCTAACTCACAGTAGCCATATTTCCTAGTTCTAACCCTATCCCTTACAGTAACGTTAACCCTAGCCCTAAACAGAGCCTTCATTCTGGCTCTAACATTATCCCAAACCCTAACCCTAACCTGATCCTTATTCTGACCATAAGATTAGGTCTAAACCTAACCCTAACCCTAGACCAAACCCTAACACTAGCCCTACCAGTAAACTTATACTAAACCTGACTCTACCACAAGCACTAGACCTAAACCTAATCTTAAATCTAACCTCAACTCTAGCCCTAGACCTAAACAAAAACTTAGCCCTAGCCCTAACAATAACCCTTAACCTAATGAAAAGACTAACCCTAACCCTAGATATAAACCTAGTCATAATTCTGGCTTTAACCTTAACCCTAACTCTAACTTGAACACTGACCCTGCATTCTGCACTAAGATATCTCTAAATCTGACCCTAACTGAAAGCCTAAACCTAACACTAGACCTAGCCATAAACCTAACCCTACAACTACCCTAATCAAAATCCTTGTTCTTACATAACCTATAGCCCTCTTCCTATGCCTTAACCAAACACAAATTCTAGAGTGAATCCTAGGACAAAACCAAATATATACCAAATATATATATATTTAGACCTATCCCTAATTCAAATCCTAACCCTAAACTTAACCCTATACCTAAACCTACCTCTGAAACTACACATTACCCTAACCCTAACCCTAACCAGAAAACTAACCCTAGACCTAACCCTAAACCTAACAATTGCCATAGTCCTAACCCTAGTTCAAAACCACACATGTACCAGAAACCTAAACATAACCATGCTTTAAACTTAACCCTAAAACTAAATCTAACCCTAACCCTAAACCTAAACCTACATGTAACCATATCCATTTCCCTACCCTTATCTTAACCCTAATGATAAATGTAACTCTAACACTTAACCTAAACCTACTGTAATCATATCCCTAGACCTAACGCTGAACCTAAACCTAAACTTAGCTCTAGCCCTACCTCTAGCTCAAATCTAACCCTTACCATAAACAAACCCTAGCCCTAACCATAACCATAGCCCAAACCATAGCACTATGTATATCCATTACCCTAAACATATCCCTAAACCTAATGCTAACCCTAGCCCTAATGCTAACACTACCTCTCTCCATAGCTCTGATTCTAACTTGTACTCTCAACCGAACCCTAACATTTACTCAATCCCTTACCCTTACCCTTTACCTAACCATAAGAAAAACTTAAGTCTAACAGTAACCCTAAACTTAGCCCTAACCCTAATACTAATCCTAAACCTAGACCTAACCCTAAACCTAACAGTAGCCTTAGCACTAACCCTAGCCTATACCCTAACCCGTATCCTAAACTTAACTCTAACTCTAACCCTAGACTTAACTCTAACCCTAACCCTAACACTAGCCAAATCCTAAACTTAACCCTAGCGCTAAACCTAGCTCTAAACTGATCCATTGCCCTAACAATAACCATAAACCTAATGCTAACCCTAGGCCTAACCATAAGCCTGTCCATTAACCTAAACCTAACTTGGAACATAAACCTAACCTGAAGCTAAACATAACCCTATTCATTACACTAACCCTAACTCTATCCCTGCTGCTAATTTGAGCCCTAACCCTAAACCTCAACCTAACCCAAACCCAAAACCTGACCTGACCATTATGATAGCCCTAGGTGTAAACCTGAACCTTACTCTAAACCTAACTCTGACACTAGACCTAGCCATAAATGTTACCCTGAAAATATCTTTAACCATAACCCTAGACCGGATATTAAGCTTAGCCCTAATTCTTGCCATAACCCTAACACAAACGCTAGCCCTCATCCTAGCCCTAAACCTAGCCTTGATCCTATCCCAAAATCTAAATCTAGCCCTATCCCTAATTTTATCTCTCATGCTATTTCTGAACCTAGCTATTACCCCATCCCTTCCCCTAAATATAACTAATCCTAACCCTGATCTTAGCCCTGATTTAGCCTTAATTCAAACCCTAACACTAACCCTAAACCTACACTAAGACTAACTCTAACTTTCGCCCTAGCCCTATTCCTAGTTCTAACCCTATCCCTTACCGTAACCCTAACACTTGCTCTAAACTTAGCCCTAACCCTAGCCCTAACACTAACCCTACATCTAATAATAAATCTAAATCTAACCCTAACCCTAAGCCCTAACACTGATGAAATCCTAAAACTAGCACTAATCTAGTCCCAGCCATAAAACAAAACTGACCCATAGCCCTAAATCTAACCCTTCACCTAAACCAAACTTAACCCTACACCTAGTCCTATTCCTAGCCCTAATTCCAGTCCTAACCTAACCCTAAAACTAACCTTGACCCTGACTCGGACCCTAACACTAACTCTAGCTCTCAGATCACCCTAAAAATATACCTAACCCTAAAAATACACCTACCTCGAACCCTAACCCTAAAAGTAGCCCTAATCATAACCCTAGTTCTTACGTTAGCCTTAGCCCTAATCCTAGCCCTATCCTAATCCAAAACCTAGCATTAATCTGAGCCGTACACCTTGTTTTACACCTAACCCTAACCAGAGCCCTAACCATTACCCTAAATCTAAACCTAACACTAAAACTTGCCCTAAACCTAAACCTAACCCTAGCCTTAATCCTAACCATAAACCTAGACCTAACCCTAGCTCTAACCCTATCCATTACCCTAGCCATAACCCTAACCCTAATGCTAACCCTAGGATAAGCCTAACCCTATCTCTAACCCTAAATTTATCTATTACCCTAAACCTATTTTGAAACCTAAACCTAACCATAAACACTAACCCTAACCTTAATGCTAATGAGAGCCCTAATCTTAAATCTTAACCTAACCCAAACCTTAACCATGACTGTGATTCTAATAATAACCCTATCTCTAAACCTGACCCTAATTCTCAACCTATACTTAAACTATAACTACCCATAAACCTAACCCTAAAACTAACCGTAAACATAAACCTAGACCTGACTTTAACCCTAGCACTAAATATAACCTTAACCCTAACACAAAACCTAGCCCTAATCCTAGCCCTAAACCTAACCCTTTTCCTAGCCATAACCCAGCATTAATCCTAACCCTAACGCTAACCCTAACCCTAGACCTTACCCTATTTTGACCCTCAAACTAATCCTAGCTATAATATCATGCCTTACACTAACCCTACCCCTAAACCTAGCCCTAAATGTATGACTAGTCCTAACCCTTACCCTTAGGCTAATCCTAGCACAAATTTAGACCTAAACCTAACCCTAAATATAACCCTAACCCTAACTCTCACCCTAGGACTAAATCTAGTTCTAAATATATCCCTTACCATAACACAAACCCTGGCCCTAAACCTACCCCCAACCCCATTCCTACTTTCACCCTAGCCCTAAACCTAGACTTAACAATAACCTTACATAGAACCCTAACCCTAACACTAAACCTTACCTTAACACTAGCCCTAATCCTAATGCTAACTGGAAAACTAGCCCTAACCCTAGCCCTAGCATTCAAATAAAACCGAGTCATAGGCTTAATACTGAACTTTAACATAAATTAAAACCTAAGCTTATACCTAGCCCTAACCATAGCCCTAATTTGAGTCCTAACCCTAACTATACAACTTACCCAGACCCTGACTCAGACCCTAACAATAATCCTAGCTCTAAATATCACACTAACACTAAGCTTAACACAAACACAATACCTAGCCCTAAACTTAACCCTAAAACTAGCCCTAATCATAATGCCAGTTCTTATATTATCCATATCCCTGTGCTAAAAGAAAAGCTGGATATAATATGAGACCTAAACCTAGCTTAAAACCTAACCCTAACCTTAACCCATAACTATCCCTAACCCTAACAATAGCCCTAACTCTAGCTCTAAACCTATACCGTACCCTAAGCCAAACCCTTAACCTAATGCTACCCTAGTCCTAACACTAATCATTAGCCTACTTCAAACCATAACTCTATTACTAGTCCTAACCCTAGCCCTCATTTTAACTCTAACCATAACCTAAATCCTAAACCAAACCCTGACCCTTATTCTGACCCTAACCCTAACCCTAGGTTTAAACCTGACTCTAAACCTAAACTGAACCCTAACACTAGCCCTATGGGTAACCCTATACGTAAACCTCACCCTAACACTCGAACCAGACCAAAACCTAATCCTAAATCTAGCAATAAATATAGCACCATACCTAAAAAAAAACCTAGCCTTAGCCCTCAAAATAACCCTTAACCTAACCCAAAAATTATCTCTATAACTAGACCTAAACCTAGTCCTAATTCTGGCCATATAACCCTAACACAAACACGGACCCTTTCTGTAAAACAAATACTAGCTCTAAACTTTATGCTTATCCAAAATCAGACCTTTCCCATATAGATCAAAATGAAGTGAGACATTAAAAACAAATTATTCCTGAAAGTGATCCAATGAACAAAGAAGGCCTAAAACTCAGGCACATAATAAGGCTAGGTAAAGGTGAATCCTTCCCAGTATCAAAGAAATTTGAACAAAACAAACTCTAACCCTAACACTAGCTCTAAAGCTAGCCCTAAAACTAATCCTAAACCTCACCCTAACCTGTTTATAAAATCCTTGATCCTAGATGTCCCAAATGTGGGGAGCCTAATGGAGCAAATTAATAGATGAATCCTGTGCAGCATCTAAGAAATCTCACTAAATAATTGGAAAAGATAGTTCAGTACATGCCTATTTTCCTGTTTTCCCCTAAAGTACTCTCAGATAAAGTTGCTTTGCATGATTCAGGTTAGGGATACATTCACAAGGAACAAACCAGAGATTGCACACAGAGAACTGATTGAGTGTATGATGTTTCAATCAGCTAGAACCAAACTCTTTAATTTCGAGCTCCATTTCCCTTTACCATATAGCTCTAAATGAAGTGAAACCTCAAAATTCAAAATCTTACTGTCAGCAAACCATTGAACTGAGAAGGTCCAAACATGGGGAGCACATTAAGGTTAGGTAAAACATTAATCCTGCCCAGTATCAAAGAAATTTGAACAAAACTAACTCTAAACCTAATACTAGGTCTAAACCTAGCCCTAACCATAAATATAAATTAACCCTAATTTATTTAGATAACCTTTGATCATAGAAATCCCAAAGTTGTGAAGCCTAGTGGGGCAAGCTAAGAGATGAAACATGCACAGTATCACAGAAAACTGACCAAATATTTGTGGGAGGGATTTCATTACATGCTTACTTCTCTATTGTCTCCTAAAATACTCTCAGATTAAGTTTTTTTTTCATGCTTCTCCTTTGGCCTATATTCAACAGAAGGAAGCAGAGAGGGCTTGCAGAGAACTAATTGAACGTGTGACATATCAAGTAGCTAGTACCAACCCTGTTTGATTTCCAGCTACATTATCATTCTTACCTATAGGCCACAATGAAGTGACACCTAGAAATTCAGACTGTTCCTGACACTGAACCATTGAACTTAAAGGCCCCAAATTGGGGATCCTACTAAGAATAGGTAAAGGATGAATCCTGTAAAGTGTCAAAGTAATTTGACCCAAAAATATTGAGGCTTGCTCTTAAAGCTCTCATAGATGAAGCTATTTCTTTCTATTCCAGCATAGGGTACTTCCACAAGAAACAAACCAGAAAATACACACTGAGATCTGATTGAGTGTTTCAAGTTTCAAGCAAACTTTAAAACCAACTCTGTTTGATTTTAAGCTCTATTTCCATTTATCCGTATAGGTCAGAATGAAATGAAACCATAAAATACAAACTCTTCCTGACAACGAAACACTGAACACAGAAGGTCCAATCCTGATGAGCATAGTAAGGCTATGAAAAAGATTAATCCAGCCCAGTATCAAAGAAATTTGAACAAAGATAACTCTAATAGTAGCTCTAAACCTAACCTAACCCTAACCATAACTCTAACACTTACCTGTATAGAAAACCTTTGATTCTAGGTGACCAAAACTTGGGGAGCCCAGTGGGGCCAGTTAAAGATGAATACTGCACAGTAGCAAAGAAATCTGACCAAATCATTGGGAGACTTATTTCAATACATACATATTTCTCTGTTTTCTCCTTAAGGGCTCTCAGATACAGTTGCTTTTTCCTGCTTCAGCTTTAGCCTACCTTCAAAAGAAAGAAATCAGAGAGTTCCCACTGAGAACTGATTGTGAGAAGTTTCAAGCACCTCCTACCAACACTGTTTGATTTTCAGCTCAATTTTAATTCACACCAATAAGCCATAATGAAGGGAATACTTAAAATACAAACTGTTCCTGACAGTAAACCATTGGAGCAAGAAGGCCCAAACCTGTGAAGCATAGTAAGGCTAAGTAAAAGATGAATCTTGCCCAATATCACAGAAATTTGAAGGAAAAAAAAAAAAAACTAGGGCCACGCTGGAGCTCTCTGTGCAGTTGGAAGTCTCAGCTGTGTGGTTGCTCTTGGCTCACAGAGAAGTCTCGGCCATGCAGATGCTCTCGCCACAGGGAATAGGTAGCACAGAACACAGAGATTTTCTTGCGGGTCACCAGTCTAAGCTCTGGACATGGCAACAGGTCACCCCAGTATCACCCACCTCACCAAACACCCTACACAGGTAACAGATTGAATCCATCTTGGAAAACCTTACTCACCATTTATTGGTGGCTGTGGCTACCAACTCAGTTCTGTGACTGTTCAGGTACCCGGTTTCCAACTTTCCTACCTCCAGCTGTGATAACTCAAGATTTTTCTCACAAGCTTTTGGGGGTTGTAGCTATCAATGAGGAACAGCAACTGTACAAGTACCTGGTTTCCAACTCCGAGACTAAGAGTAGGGAGGCTCCAGGTAGAAGCTCAAGCCCTCTCAAACTGGCTGCCTCCACCAACCTTAGCATAGAAAATCAAGCTAGGAATAGACAACTTCACCTACTTCAAGAAAAGAGAGTTCTGAGAGACTTTTCTATTCTCTCTCTTCTCATCCATTCTCCCCTACCCTTCCCCCTCTGGTCCTCACAATATCAACATACATGAAACCAAGAAGTTTGCATGAAATTGGACTTTAAGAACTGAATCACAAGAATAGTATAATATGGAGGAATTGCATAGGCCTACCTCACCACCCCCCCCTTTGTTTTCTCTTATTTTCATTCTCTCTCTCTCTCTCTTTTTTCTTTCCTTGTTATTTTTTCTACATTTTTCTTCCTCCCTCTATCCCACTTTCAACCTCCTAACTTTTACCATTTATACATAGGGTAATTTTATGAATACAGATAAGGAATTTGAATTTATATATCCTTCTCAAAATTATACCTGTCTATTCATTACAGTTCTTCTCCAAATTGCTAAGGTAGATTAATCCCATACCCTCACTCCTTTCCCCCTTAACATAGCATCATACCTCTGACCATCAGTTCTCTGTATGCCACCAGAAATGGTATGCCTATTTTGAAACTAATGACTATATTCTAAATAATAATTGAAGCCAACATCTGTAGACAAAGAGTCTTAATATAAATGTATTTATAATGGTTAGGCTTAGGCTTTGGATTAGGGTTAGATTTAGAGTGAGGATTTGATCTATGGTTAGGGCTCAGACTAAGTATAAGGCAAGGATTAGGACTAGGGTTAGGGCTAGGGTTAGGGATATGGCAAGAGATATGGTTAGAACTAGTGATAGGGCTAGTGTGAGAGTTAGTCTTAGGGAAAGGGCTAGATTTATGTTTAGGGATAAGGCTAAATTAGGATTAGGTTAGTTTTATGTTTAGACTCACGTTAGGGTTAGAGTTAAAATACCTGTAGGGTATTGGAATCTTTATAGCTAGGTTGAGGGCTATGGCAAGGGTTAGTATTAAGGATAGGGTTAGGGTTATGATTAAGGCTAGGATTAGGGCTAGAATGAGGGCTAGTATTTGTGTTAGGGTTAGGGCTAGTATTAGGGCTGGGGCTAATGCAAGGACTAGGGTTACAGTTAGGGATAGATTTAGTGTTAGTTTTATTGCTTGGTCCAGTGTCAGTGTCAGGTTAAAGGTTAGGTTTTTGTTTAGGTTAGATATTAGGTTTAGGGCTTCAATTAGCATTAGGTTTAGGGTTAGGGTAATGACAGGGTTATGTTTACAGTTTAGACTTGGTTTAGTGTAATGAATAGTGTTAAGGTTAGGCCTAATGTTTAGCAAAAGTGTTAGGGTTATCATTAGGTTAGTGGATAGGGTTAGACCTAAGATTAGGGCTAGGATTGTGTATAGGATTAGGGCTTTTTGGGGGTTAGGGTTAGGTTTAATTTAAGGATTAAAGCTAGGTTTAGAATTCAGATTTAGGCTAGGTTTTGGGTTAGGTTATGCTAGGGATAAGGCTACGAATAATGTATGAAGTAGGATTATAATTAGTGCTAGTTATAGGGTTAGGGTTAGGGATATGTCTAGTGTAGGGTTAGGTTTATGGTTGTAATGATATTTAGAGGTAGATTTAGTGTTAGGGTCGGAGTCATTGTCAGGATTACATTCCAGGTTTGACTTAGAAGTAAAATAAGAGATATGTTTAGGGCTAGGTGTAAGGTTAGGGTTTGGTTTAGGATAAGGGTTAGGGTTAGAGCTATGACTCGTTTTTGTGTTAGGGTAGGGGTATGTTTAGGGCTAGTTTTAGGATTAGTGTTAGGGTTAGGGCTAGTGTTAGTGTAGGTTTAGGCTTAGGTTTACGGTTAGATTTTAGAGTTAGGTTTAGGTCTAGGGTTTGAGCTAGAGCTAAGGATAGGGCTAGGGTTAGTGCTAGGTTTAGGTGATGGTAAGGGATTGGGTAAGGACTATGTATAGGGCTAGGGTGAAAGTTAGAGTTAGTCTTAGGGCAAGGGTTAAGGTTAGGGATAGGGCTAAATTAGGCCTGGGACTAGGGCTAGGGTTAGTGTTAAGGTTAGGCCTAGGGTTAGGGCTAGGGTTAGTGTTAGGTTTAGGGTAAGGGTTGGAATTATAGCTAGTTTTAGGGCTAGGATGAGGGTTAGAGTTAGGGTTAGGTTAGGGTTAGGTTTATGATTAAGGTGAAGTTTATGGCTATGATGTGGGCTAAGGTTTGTGTTAAGATTAGGACTAGGATTAGAACTAGGGCAAAAGTTATGTCTAGGTTTACAGTTAGGGATAGTTTTAGGGTTTGGTTTATAGCTATGTCTATTGTAAAGGTTAGGTTTATGGTTAGGTCATGTTTAGAGTTAGGTGTAATATTAGGGTTAGGGTCAGGCTTAGGTTTTTTATTAGTTTAAGGTTTAGGTTTACAGGGGCTGGGAATGTGGCTCAAGCAGTAGTGTGCTTGCTTGGCATGCGTACAGGCCAGGTTCGATCCTTGGCCTCTCTCTCTCTCTGTCTCTCTCTCTCTCTCTCTCCCTTTAAACAAAATATTAAAAAAAGGTTTGGGGATAGGGCTTGAATTAGCATTATTTTTAAGTATAGTATAATGAAAGTTTTAGGTTTAGGGTTCAGGTTAAGTGTAGGGCAAAGGATAGGCTTAGGATTTGGTATAGGATTAGGGTTTGCCAGAGGGTTAGCATAAGTGTTAGGGTTATCATTAGAGTAATAGATAAGTTAGAAATAGGGTTAGGGCTAAGGGTATGCTAAGGATTAGGTCTAGATTTAGGCTTAGTGTTAGGGTTAGGGCATGGTTAGGATTAGGATTAGCTTTAGGGTTAAAGCTAGTGTAGGGCTTGGATTAGGGCTAGGTTTTGCGATAAGTTATGGCTAATGTTAATGTAAGAACTTGTTATGATTCAGGCTAGTTTTAGGGTTAATGTTAGGGCTAGGTACAGTTTTAGGGTTACGTTTAGGGTTAGGGTGATATTTAGAGCTAGGGTTAGTGTTAGTATCAGTGTCAGTGTTCAGGTTAGAGTTATGGTTAGGGTTAAAGCCAGAATAAGGACTAGGTTTAGGTCTATGGTTTAGTGTTTGGCTTAGGATAAGGGTTACGGTTAGGGCCAGGTCTAGGTTTGTTTTTAGGTCTAGGGTTCGAGTTATGGCTAGATTTAGGATTATGTTTAGGTCTAGGGCTAGTGTCAGGGTTAGGTTAAGGTATAAGTTTACTGGAAGGGATAGTATTGGGGTTTGGTTTAGGGTTAACTTCAGGTTTATACCAACGATTAGTCTTAGGGTCAGAATAAGGATCAGGGTTAGGATTAGGGTTTGGCTTATGGTTAGAGCTAGAATGAGGGCTAGGGTTAGGACTAATAGGGTAAGGGTTTGGGTTACGTTAAGGATTACGGTCACCTTTAGGTTTAGGGTTTGGCTTAGGGTAAGGGATAGGGTTAGATCTACAGTTAGGCTAGGGTTAGGGCAAGGGTTATGGTTAAAGCTAGGTTTAGGGCTCGGATTAGGTCTATTTTTTGTGTTAGGATTAGGTCTAGGTTTAGAGCAATGACTAATGTAAGAAATAGGGTTACAATTAGGGTTAATTTTTGGATTATGGTTAGGTGTTAAACCTCTAATGTTAGAATTAGTTTTAAGGTTAGGATGATATTTACATCTATTCTTAGTGTTAGGTTAATAGTAAGGGTCAGGGTTAGTTTTAGGATTAGGGTTTGGACTCAAAGTAAGTCTATGGTTACTGTATGGGTTTTGTTTAAGTTTAGGGTGTGTTTAGAGCTAGGGTGTTAGGATATGAGTCAGAGTCAGGGGTAGTATTAAAGTTAAGGTTAGGACTCGAATTAGGGCTAGGGTTAGGTCTAGGTGTAGTGCTAGGATTTGGTTTAAGTTTAAGTTTAGTGTTAGGGCTATTGCTTGGTTTTGTTTTACTTCTAGGATTAGTTTTATGGCTAGTATTATTATTAGTGTTAGGTTTAGGCCTAGTGTTAATGTTAGGTTTTGGGTCAGTGTTAGAGTTAGACTTACAGTTAGATCTAGTGTTATGACTAAGCATAAGGATTAGGCAAGATTTATGGCTAGGTTTATGGCTATGTTTTGGGCTAGGGTTAGTGTTATGGTAAGGGATAGTGTTAGAACTAGGTATAGAGCTAGTGTGAGAGAGTTAGTCTTAGGGCTATAGATAACATTAGAATTAGGGATAGGATTACATTAGGGCTAGGATTAGGGCTAAGGTTAGTGTTCAGCTTAGGTCTAGCTTTAGGGCTAGGGTTAGGATTAAGTTTAGGGTAAGGGATGGTGTTATAGCTAAGTTTAGTGGTAGCGTGAAGGATAGAATTAGGGTTAGGGCTATGGTTAAGGTTAGGTTTATAGTTAGGGCTAGATTTAGGGCTAGGATTAGGGCTAGGGTTTATTTTAGGGATAAGGCTAGGATTAATGCTAGGGCTAATATCAGTCTTAGGTTATGGTTAAAGATAATTTTAGTGTTAGGTTTATGGCTACATGTAGTGTAAGTGGTACTTTTAGGGTTAGGGACAGGTTTAGAAGTAGGGATATTTTTAGAGTCAGGGTCTGGGTTAGGGTTTGGGATAGGTTAAGGTTTAATATTAGGGCTCAAATTAGCATTAGGGTTAGTGTTAGTTTTATGATTGTGTAAGGTTTATGGTCTAGGTTTGGTTTAGGGTAATTGATATTTTAGGATTAGGGATAGGGTTAGGTTTAGATGTAGGGTTAGCATTAGGGTTAGGGTTATGGTTATGACAATGGATAGGGTTAGAGCTAGGGTTAGGGGTATGGTTATGTTTATGATTAGGGCTAGGGTTAGGGTTAGGATTAGGTTTAAAACTGGGGTTATGGCTGGGATTAGGGCTAGGTTTTGTGTTAAGTTAGTGCTAGGGTTAGGGTTATGGCTAATGCAAGTACCAGGGTTATGTTTAGGGCTAAATTTAGGGTTAGGGTTTGGGCTATGTATAGTGTTAGGTTTAGGTTTAGGGTTAGGATTATGTTTAGAGATAGGTTTAGAGTTATGGTCAGAGTCAGGGTCAGGGTTAGTTTTAGGGTTCGGATTAAATCTCAAATTAGGTCTAATGTTAGGGTTAGTATTTGGTTTAGATTAAGTGGTAGGGTTAACTAGAGTTAAGTCTATGGTGAGTATGAGGTTGAGGGTAAGGTCTAGGATTAGTTTCCTGCTTAGTTATAGCATTAAGGTTAGGCCTAGGATTATCAATAGTGTTAGGTTTAGGGTAATAGGTATGTTTGGATCTATGTTTAGGGCTAGGGCTATGATTAGGATTAGGATTAGGATTAGGGGTAGAGTTATTTTTAGGGATAGATGAAGGTTTATGTTTAGGGTAAGGGTTATACTTATGGTTTGGTTTATGCCTAGGATTAGCTCTAGGTTTTGTGTTAGGTTTAGGCCTAGGGTTAGGGCTATGGGTAATGTAAGAGGTAGAGTTATATTTAGGGCTATTTTTAATGTTAGGGTTATGGCTAAGTATAGTGTTAGGTTTAGATTTCCACCTAGAGTTAGATTTAGAGATAGGTTTATTATAAAGGCAGGGTCAGTGTTCAGGTTAGAGTTAGAGTTAGGATTCAAGCCAGAATTATGAATAGGTTTAGGTGTCGGGTTAGGGTTAGTGTTTGGGTTTGGTGCAAGGTTATTGTTAGGGCTAAGGTCAGGTTATTATTTAGTTCTATGGCAACAGTTAACTGTAGATTTAGGATTAGGTTTAGGTCTAGGGGTAGTATTAGGGTTTGGTCTATGGTTAGGGTCAGGTTTAGACCTAGGGTTAGTGTTAGAGTCAGAATAAAGATCAGGGTTAGTATTAGGGTTTTATATAGGGTTAGAGCTAGTGTGATGACTAGGTTTAGGAGTTTTAATAGGGTTAAGGTTTTGATTAGCTAAAGTTTAGGGATAGGGTTACCATTAGGGTTAGTGTTTTGGCTTAGGGTAAGTGATAGCCTTAGAGCTAGGGTTAGGCTAAAGTTAGGATTAGAGTTCAAGTTTTGGAATCAGATTAGGGCTACTTTTTATGTTAGGGTTAATCAATGGCTAATATAAGAACTTGGGTTACAATTAGGGTTAGTTTAAGGGTTAGGGTTAGGATTAGGGTTAGGTTAGGTGTAGTGTAAGGGTTAGGTTTAAGGTTAGGGTAATGTTTAGAGGTAGGATTATTGTTAGGATATGAGTAATTATCAGAGTTAGTTTTAGGGTTAGGGTTAGGACACAAATAAGAGCTAGGGTTATTCTTAGGGTTCATTTTAAGGTGGTTTTTATAGCTAGCGTGATTATTAAGATTTTAGTCAGGTTCAGGGTTAGTTTTAAGGATAGGGTTATGACTTGAATTAGGGCTAGGGTTACTGTTAGGATTTTGTTTAATTTTAGCATGGTATTTAGAGCTAGGGTGAGTGTTAGGATATGAGTCAGGGTCAGGCTAAGTTTAAAGTTAGGGTTAGGACTCGAGTTAGGTTTAGGTTTAGGTCTATTTGAAGTGTTAGGTTTTGGTTTAAGTTAAGGTTTAGGGTTAGGGGTATTGCTCACTTTAGTTTTATTCCTAGATTTAGGGTTAGTACTAGTTATATAATTAGCATGAGAGTTAGGACTAGTGTTAGTGTTAGGCTATGCTTAGGGCTATAGTTAGATTTGGAGTTAGCATTAGCTCTAGTGTTCGGGGTAGGTCTAAGTATAGGACAAGGGTTAGGGCTAGGATTAGGCTTATGGTAATGGATAGGATTAGAAATAGGGATAGGGCTAGGGCAAGAGATAGAGTTCGTCTTAGAGCTAGGGTTATTGTTAGTTTTAGGGATAGGGTTACATTAGGGCTAGGATTAGAGCTAGGGTTATTGTTAAGCTTAGGCCTAGCATTAGGACTCGGGTTATGGTAATATTTAGTGAAAAGGATGGCATTATAGCTAGGTTTAGAGATAGGGTGAGGGTTAGAATTAGGGTTAGGGCTATGGTTAAGGTTAGGGATATGATTAAGACTAGGTTTAGGGCTAAGGTGTGGGTTAGGGTTAGGGTTAGGGCTAGGGTTAGGGTGAGGGTTATGATTAGGGTAGGTTTAGGCCTCAGATTAAGGCTAGGTTTTGTGTTAGGTTTAGGTCTAGGGTTAGTGCTATGGTTAATGTAAGATCAAGGGTTCTAATTAGGACTAGTTTTAGGTTTAGGGCTGTGGCTAGGTTTAGTGTTGAATTCAGATTTTGGTTTATGGTCAGGTTTAGAGCTAGGTTTAGTGTTAGTGTCAGGGTCAGTATTCAAGTAAGTGTTAGTGTTGGGTAAAAGCTAGAATTAGGACTAGGTTTAGGTATAGGAGTAGGGTTAGTGTTTGTTTTACATTAATGATTATTGGTAGGGATAGGACTAAGTTTTTGTTTAAGTCTAGGCCTAGAGTTGTCACTAGATTTAGGATTAGGTTTAGGTCTAGGACTAGTGTTAAGGTTAGGTTTAGGTATAAGTTTACTTGTAGGGCTATTTTCAGGTTTTGGTTTCGGCTAGGGTCAGGTTTAGACCTATAATTAGTGTCAGGTCAAAATAAGGGTGAAGTTTAGAGATAGGTTTTGGGTTAGAGTTAGAGGTAGAATGAGGACTAGATTTAGGAATAGTTATAGGGTTAGTTTTTGGTTTAGGCTAAGGATTAGGATTAAGACTAGGTTTAGCATTATGGATAGGGTTTAACTTAGCGTAAGGGATAGGGTTAGAGCTAGGTTTAGGGTTACGTTTAGGTCTAGGTATAGGGCTAGTTTTAGGTTAGGTTTAGTGTTAAATCTAGATAAGGCCCGGATTAGGGCTATTTTTGTTTTAGGGTTAGGGCTATTTCCAATGTATGAACTAGGATTACAATTAGGGTTATTATTAGGTTTAGCGTTTGGGCTCCGTCTTGTGTTAATATTAGCTTTAGGGTTAGGGTGATATATAGAGCTAGGGATAGTGTTTGGATAAGAATTGTTTCAGGGTTAATTTTAGGCCTAGGACTCGAATTACAGCTGGGTTATGGCTAGTTATAGTGGAAGGGTTTGGTATATGGTAAGGTTTAGGGTTAGAGCAATGGCTCGGTTTTGTTTTAAGGCTAGGGATAGGGTTACGACTCGTTTTAGGATTAGGAATAGTGTTAGGGTTAGTGGTAGGGTGAGGTTTAGTCTTAAGATTAGGGTTAGATTTAGCATTATGGTTAGATCTAGGGATTGGGCTATGTCGAGGGTTGGGGCTAAGTTTAGGGCTAGTGTGAGGGTCAGGGTTAGAATCAAGGCTATGGTTAGAGTAAGGGTTTAGGGATAGGGTTAGCATTAGGGTCAGGGTTATGTTAAAAGTAATGGATAAAGTTAGATCTAGGATTTGGGCTATGGTTACAGTTATGATTCTTGCTAGGATTAGAGTTAGGTTTAGGGCGAGGGTTATTCTTAGTGTAAGGGTTAGAGTTTGAGCTAGGGTAAGGGCTATGACAAGTGTTAGGGTAAGGTTTGGGCTAGGATAAGGTTAGGGTTATGCTTAGGGCTAGGTTTAGGGCTATGTTTTATGTGAGGTTTATGGCTAGCATTAGGGCTATGGGTAATGTAAGAGCTAGGGTTATGGTTATGGGTAGTTTGAGGGTTAGAGTTATGGATAAATCCTTTGTTAGGGTTAATTTTGGGGTTAGGATAAGGTTTAGAGCTAGGGTTTATTTAGGGTAAGTGTAAGTGTTCAGGTTAGTATTGGATTTAGTGTTAGGGCCCAAATTAGTACTAGGTGTAGGTATAAGGGTAGGGTTAGTCTTTCTGTTAGGTTAATGGTTATTGTTAGGGCTTGGGCTAGGTTTTTGTTCATGGCTAGGGCTAGAGTTATGGCTATATTTAAA